>NC_134485.1:265322775-265535275 GCF_040206685.1 Ascaphus truei | reverse complement strand
AGTAACCAATATATAATAAACAGAGGCACTGGTAACCATATATATGCAGGGGCGCTGCGGCCCTTTACCTTAGTGCTTGCAGGACTTCTAGATATCCAGGGCGTGCAGTCCATCAGGTAAGTAGACAGCAAGAAGAGAAGTGATGATGTGTAGCACAGCCACGGATTCCAACTCCCAATGAGACCGGAAAAAATGACAAAGGTGAACACTCCAATGTAGCAACAGGTCAGGTTTATTGCAGGGTGGTGCAACAACAGGACAACACGAATGCAGCTACGCTTTTCGTGCACTAGGCACTTTATCAAGGTGACAAATACATGTATTGCTGCATAATTTATACTCACCTGAACTATGCCTCGCGCTGCCGGGTGTGACGTCATCATCCCGCGTCGCAACGGGTCGTGGTGACGCGGCATGCACAGCCATTGGCTCGGCAAGTCAGGTGGTATGCTAATACTAGCTGACTGTCTTTTTTTTTCTAAAACAAACTTTATTGACAACAAAATGAACACACAGTAAAATAAAAGACATGTTAAAAACACACTAAGATACTCTAATAGCAGCAAACTGGCACAGGCAATGTCAGTAAATGGCTTGATGTTCTAGGGGGCAAGTTTATAGATACTGTTGATATGCGTTTAGTACTATTTATGGCCCCTACTAAAATATATCGTATACTCTGACATATGCCTGTGCAGGTGATGATAGTGAATTTGTAATTCGTTGAAAAACATAATCACAAGTCAGTACAGTACAAAAAAATAGATATACATATGTATAATTCTATAAATCTATAAATATTGAATCCTATCTAATCAGTGCAATAAACGTTGTTAGAGTATTATATATACAAGTAACTGTTATGAAATGACCCTTCATCTGGTGGTGATTATTATAATTGAATATAATCATGAATACAAATATACATGACATAACAAATGATGCAATGACTTATAATCTAAGTATATTTGTTGTCAGAGGAGCATGAATTGAGGTTGGGAAAGCAAATAATAATAAAACTGCTGGGGTAGATGGTTGCTGATAATTAATGATTGATTATACAGTAAATCCATATTTGTCTATATTAATATATGTATAAAAAATATATGTGTATAAAAAAGGAAATATTGTAAATACTGTATATGGAAAATTAAATAGATTATTAAATAAATCCGTATTTATTATATTTAAATCAAAAATTTGAACTATTTTAAAAAATGACTTATATCCCAATCAATGTTCATGCCAAAAGGTTCTCTGGTTCTCAGAGTAAAAATCCAGTAGGATTCACTTCTGTCCAACATCTTTACTCTATCTCCACCTCTGGGGGAAACAGGGATGTGTTCGATACCTTGAACCGAAAGTAGATTAACATTACCATGTGGACAATTCGAGAAATGTTTTGGTACAGGATGGTTTTGATCTTTATTACGAATCAATCGGAGGTGTTCTAGGACTCTAATTTTCAATTTTCTAGTTGTCCTCCCGACGTATTGGCGTCCGCAACCACATTTGAGTAAATACACAATATGTGTGGAGTTACAATTAATGAAACATGGGACGTTATATGTCATTCTCGTGACTGTAGATGTAAACGTTTTGTTTTGATTCATAGAGATGCATGCTTTGCATTTAGTACATGCATACATTCCTTTAGGTAATGGAGATTTTTTCTCATCTCCAGTTGTGAATAAACTGGGTGATAGTGTGTTTGCTATTGTTTTTGCCCTTTTGAATATAATGTTTGGACCTAGCGACACGTATGGTTTTAACACAGGATCTAGTGACAAGATATTCCAATGTTTTTTGAAAATAGCCTTAATGGATTGTGCTTGTTTACTAAACGGTGTTATGAAAGATGGACTATAATCGGATCTAGAACTTTTAATGGTTGTTTGTCTAAGGAGACTATTTCTGTCCATTTTAAACACATCATTAAGTAGTCTGTCTAAGTCAGTTTTTTTGTATCCTCTTTGTAGAAAACGAACATATAACTCATATGATTTCACTTTAAATTCATCGTCATTAGAACAATTGCGGCGGGTTCTGATGAATTGGCTTTTCGGTATCCCCATGAACGTGGCTTGAGGATGGCAACTACTGGGTCTTAGAAAAGTGTTCCGTGAATTCGATTTACGGTATAATGTGGTCTGTATAGAGAGTGCTGTGTCAATATATAAACATAAATCTAAATAACAAATGTGTTGAAAGTGATAAGAAAAAGTGAAGGAGAGATTAAACTCATTATCATTAAGTGCAGAAATAAACTCCAAAAGTGTGGTAATGTCTCCTTCCCAAATAAACAGGAGATCGTCAATATAACGTCTTTAGAATATGATGTGCTCCCTAAATTTGTTCTTATCTCCAAAGACGTGGAACGACTCCCACCACCCCATAAAGAGGTTGGCGTATGATGGGGCAAAGCTCGTGCCCATAGCCGTTCCACGTCTCTGGAGATAATGAACCCCATCGAAAAGAAAAAAATTGTGAGTGAGAAGGAAGTGAAGGGCATCCAAAAGAAAAGTGACTTGTGCTGGTGCTAAATCCGATTGATTAAGGAAGTGACGTGCTGCTGTCAAGCCATGTTCATGGGAAATGATGGTATATAATGACGTGACATCTAGTGTCACCAACACCATATTATGGTTCCATACAATTTGGTCAAGAGTGGTTAATAAATCACTGCTATCACGAATGTATGAAGGCAATTGTTGAACAAGGGGCTGAAGGAAAAAGTCCACGTACTGTGAAACACCATCTCCCAAAGAATCAATACTGGAGACAATTGGTCTCCCTGGAGGGGACACCAACGTCTTATGAATCTTTGGGAGATGGTGAAACACTGGCGTGGTGGGCATAGGATTAAACAGGAAATCGATGTCAATCTCATCTAATACTCTTAGCATAGAGCCCATATCTAGTAGATTTTTGAGATCCCTTTGGAATTTGAAAGTGGGATCAGAGGGCAGTGCAGCATAGGAAGTCAGATCCCCAAGTTGGCGCAAAGCCTCCCTGAGATAATCATCCCTATGCTGCACTACCACCGCCCCTCCTTTGTCGGCTTTTTTTATTACCAACAATTTATTAGTTTGTAAATCACTAAGTGCCTGTCTTTCATTTACAGATAAATTATCTTCATGTTTGAAGCCATGTTTTGTAGTAAATGAGAATCCTTTTTGTAGGAGTCTTAGATCTCTTTCTACTAGGGACTCAAATGTAGATAGAAATTTTCCTTTTATAAATGTGGGGAAAAATATTGATTTTCTCCTCAAACCTGTTTTATAGTTATCCAAGAAGTTCTCAGGGTTAAATTCAAGATCTTGAAATCCTTGAATCTCTTCCATATCCTGGACTAGACACTGTTCCTTAAAAGAATTAATGTTAATATCATAATTCACATTGGAAGAAATACAATCAGCATCATAAATTACATCATTATTATCAGTTTCCTGATTATTTCTATCATGATAGAATTTATTGAGAGTACACTTCCTAATGAATTTGTTCAGGTCTACAACAGTTTGGAATAAATTGAAGTCAGTGTCAGGAACGTATCCCAAGCCCTTGTTGAGTAGTGATAGTTCGTCATCAGAGAGTACTACATTGGAAATGTTTATCACGCCACATTCTTGTTTTAAAAGTTTTTCTTTCTCTTTGTTGGTGCTCCTTTTGGATTTTGTTGTTTTTGTCCCCCGTCTCGTCCTTTTGGGTTTTTTGACGCCTCAGGTGGTCTAGAGGACTCAGAGGAATGTCCTGGTTGGGGTCTTTGTTCTGGTTCTCACTCTTTATACTTCCTCTCCCAAAAGGGGCGTTGTTCTTTAGGGGCATCTACATCTGATTGGGGATTGTCTTCCTCATGTGTGGTAAAGAATGAGACTGTGTGTGCCATATTGTCTGTGTCTGCTGTGTCAGAATCTCCACTGTATGCAGTATTAGAATAACCTCTTGGTTTCAGAATAGATTTTCTGTATTTATTAGATTTATTGTCTGGTGTTGAGTGATAGGGACGTGCATCTTTATTATTTCGTTTGTTGGGTGTTGTCCTTTCCATGAATATACTTGATGGCGATCATAGTCTAATTTGTCCCTTTCAAATTTTTGTTGTTTTTTATCCATTATGGATTTTTCTAAATCTTTAATACTTTTTTCAAGATTTTTATCTAGTTCTTTGAAACCTTCCATTCTACAGAATTTGGTCAGGTATGTTTGTAAGTCCTTAATTTCTATTTCAAGAACCATTTTTTCTTTTGTTTTTAATTTTACAATTAGTTCCATCAATTTGAACGAACAATCATTTAAAATGCTCTTCCAATCGTTTTCAAATTGTGGGCTTACAAACCCGAACGTGGGGGATTTTTTGACTCTTAAGCCTCTTGGAATCCTCTTGACAAGCAAATAGTTTTCCAGTGAAATGAGGTCCCACCATATTCTGGTATCATTGGTCATTAGTTTATTAAGTTTCTGGAAATGATCTTCTAGATCTGTTAAATCATCACAGTCCAAGATTGTTTGGTTATCAAAAACTTTTTTGGCTTTTCTAAGCCTATGTGTGTTATCAAAGTAATCAGAGATGTAATTAGTGGGATCTTCTGGGTCAACATGTTCAATTTCTTCAGTGTCCATAGTTACAACAAAATGGAAAAACCTTTGATTGGTGTGTGTTTAGGAAAAGGATATTGTACACTTTTTGGTATAATGAATTCCTATATAAGTTCCATTTGAATAATGTAACTCCCCTTCTACCGTACATAGAATAGGGGAAAAAATGCATGCACCACCACTTATGCAGTAACCAATAATTGAATGACCTATAAGGAGTGTATCACTCAGAGTATAACAGGAATCAGTCCAATGAGCAATCACTATAGGAATAGCATAGAGTAGGATAGATGTGATGCATCCAAATTGGTTAGAATTCCTCCACAATATATGTAAATGATACTGGATGACAATAGAAAGTCCATGAATGATATGGCAAATTATCAGGTATGGGCTAAGTGTCTAGTGGGGTCCACTTGACCTCCACAACTGAAACACCATGTATGCCCAACCTAGTAACCAATATATAATAAACAGAGGCACTGGTAACCATATATATGCAGGGGCGCTGCGGCCCTTTACCTTAGTGCTTGCAGGACTTCTAGACATCCAGGGCGTGCAGTCCATCCAGGTAAGTAGACAGCAAGAAGAGAAGTGATGATGTGTAGCACAGCCACGGATTCCAACTCCCAATGAGACCGGAAAAAATGACAAAGGTGAACACTCCAATGTAGCAACAGGTCAGGTTTATTGCAGGGTGGTGCAGCAACAGGACAACACGAACGCACCTACGCGTTTCGTGCACTAGGCACTTTATCAAGGTGACAAATACATGTATTGCTGCATAATTTATACTCACCTGAACTATGCCTCGCGCTGCCGGGTGTGACGTCATCATCCCGCGTCGCAACGGGTCGCTATGGGTACTCGGATGGCGCCACAGTATGCCAATCTGTTCTGTGCAAAACTGGAAAGGAACTTTCTTTCCAACTGTCACTTGAAACCCCTTACATACCTTCGCTACATCGATGACATCCTCTTGATTTGGACCTCTGGCGAACAGGACCTCCTACAGTTCTATGACAACTTCAATACGTTCCACCCGACCATCAACCTCAAACTCACCCATTCCCCGGATGAAGTATATTTCCTAGACACCACCATTACTATAAATAGTACAGACTCTGTATAACGCAAACCTACAGACAGAGCAAGCTATTTGAGGGACAACAGCTTCCACTAGACACACACCAAACATGTAACCATCTACAGTCAAGCCATACGATACAACCGGATATGCTCCGACACAGCAGACAGAGACCAGCGGATTAAAGCCTTGAGATCAGACTTTATAAACCGTGGGTACAACCACAGAATTGTAGACCAGCAAATTCACAAAGCCACCAGAATACCAAGAAGTGATCTCCTTGAATACAAACAGAAAGAGACAAGCGACAGGGCTTTGGTGGTCAGATATAACCCACACCTAGGAGCCCTACGCAAGATCGCCAGGAAACTACAAACCATCCTCCAGGAAGATACAAGACTGCAACAGGTCTTCCCTGAAGCACCCTTACTATCATACAGACAACCCCATAATCTCAAGAATATTATGGTGAGGAGTAAAGTATTCAGCAGTACAACTAAATGCGGGACAAAACCATGCCAGGACCCAAGATGCAAAACCTGCGCAATGCTCTACACAGCGGACACAATACAAATACCACACAGGAATTGGGAATATAAAATCAGAGGAAGGTTCACCTGTTCCTCCAGCAATGTCGTGTACCTCATCATGTGCATGAAATGCCCAGGGGGCTGCTACTACATAGGTGAGACAGGGCAGGGGCTAAACAAGAGAATGAACCTGCATCGCCACAGCATCACGCGCGGAACAAGAGACAGTCCTGTCGGCAAATATTTCTCTGACTCTGGCCATAAGATGAATGATCTGAGGGTTGCCATACTCAAAGGTAATCTTATAACACCGAAAGAGAGACGGTTGCATGAATACAAATGTATGCAACTGTTCAGGACACTTAGCGGTGGCCTAAACAGAGATCGAAATTTTATGAGTCATTACTGACACAAGTGAACTCTCTTCCCATGAGCACTAAAGGCCATGTCTGTACATACAGGGAAAAGGGAGACCAAAAAGCGCACCAGCACAAACGGAGCAGGAAGAACCCAGGACAAAAAAATGATTAAAAGGGCACTTTAATGTGGCAAAAGACCCATCCAATGCATTTCGAACGCATTGGATGGGTCTTTTGCCACATTAAAGTGCCCTTTTAATCATTTTTTTGTCCTGGGTTCTTCCTGCTCCGTTTGTGCTGGTGCGCTTTTTGGTCTCCCTTTTCCCTGTATTGCATTGAGTAGCTGCACAGCCTGCCTGCCTGCCCTACCAGGATGTGAGTATTTGCATATTTTTCAGGGGAACCTGCCAATGAGACTGATGGTGAGTGGGTTGCACCACACACCACCTGTCTTCAGGAGGATAGTACCCATTATATGACACAATAGGTACTATATCAATTGTTAGTACACTGGTACAGTGTTCTGGCTTATTATCATTTTGAGATATACCTGCATTTGAGCGCTTCAGCTATTTTCCACATGTCTGTACATACTGTGCTATATGTATGCACACACAGCTGTCTCTTACACATACTAATACTCCTTGTTTTTCCATCCCTATACACCAATAGGGACCAAAAAGTATCCACACACACTTTTAGTTGTGCTACAATCTCTCACATTTCCACACCCACCCACACCATTTATATCCACTCCCACTCCACACACACCTTTTGTAAAGCACTGTATATACTGTGGGCTCTCCATTCATTTTTATTCCCACAGATACACACACACACACTCTAACATCACTTGCTTTCAGGAACCTTTTGACACCTCTAGCCATAAAACACATCCACACCGGGGGAAGGACTAGCACAGATAACATTCCAATAGACACTGTTGTTAAGTATACCTTTTGCTTGCTTCATTCATGTAACATCGCCGGAAGAAGAGATCAGTGTATCTCGAAAGCTCGCACAAATAAAAGCATTTCGTTAGCCACAGAACGGTATCATCTATTTATTTTTTGATTATTAAAGCTCGGCTAACACGGTACTGATACCTCTACATAATTTAAAAAATAAATAGATGATACTGTTCTGTGGCTAACGAAATGCTTTTATTTGTGCGAGCTTTCGAGATACACTGATCTCTTCTTCCGGCGATGTTACAATGAATGAAGCAAGCACAGGGTATACTTAAAAACAGTATCACTTGGAATGTTATCTGTGCTCGTCCCTCCCCCGTATTTGGATGTGATTTATGGCTAGAGGTGTTGAATGGTTCCTGAAAGTTAGTGATGTAAGAGTGTGTGTGTGTATATCTGTGTGAATATAAATGAATGGAGAGCCCACAGTATATTCAGTGCTTTACAAAAGGTGTGTGTGGAGTGGGAGTGGATATAAATGGTGGGGGTAGGTGTGGAAATGTGAGAGATTGTAGTAAAACTAAAAGTGTGTGTAGATACTATATGGTCCCTATTGGTGTATAGGGATGGAAAAACAAGGCGTAAATGTATGTGTAAGAGACAGCTGTGTGTGCATACATATAGCACAGTACGTACAGACATGGCCTTTAGCGCTCATGGGAAGAGAGTGTGTGCGTTTTGGATGTTGATTAATTGATTAAGCTGTTTGGTTGGTGGTGGGTATTTATAGGTGGTGGGCGTCACTGCGTCGTGAGCACTCCCTTGATAAAGGTTCTGTTCCTAGGACCGAAACGTCTGTGACTGTGCCTGCTTTTGAAAACAACTCTACTTGTGATATTACCCTGAGTGCTGTCTCTTCCTTATTTTGTGTTCCGTGGATCTTCTGGATCTTCTGGTCTGCCTGGTAAGGAGCCTTGCTTTATATATATATATATATATATATATATTCTTGGAATATACTTAGTTAAGTGGGGGGGGGAAGTGACAAAAACCCTCCACAATAAAGCATATAGCAAATGGAAATATTACTGTATGCTCACTTGCATGTCTCAGACAGGTCTGCAACCCTGCCATTCCCCATTATCACCCAGCGCTTCCACTGCAGCAAGGGATTATGGGAAATGACATGCAAATGAGCACACAGTGCCACCTTTTGCTTCAAAACCATATAACATGGTCCCCTGTAAGCTTTTGCTTGCTGCATTCCACATCTTTGAGCACAGCCTGTGTGCTCATTTGCATGTAATTTCCCAGAACCCCTCGCTGCAGGGGAAGCACTGTGTGCTGGGTGATACTGGTGAAAGGCAGGGTTGCAGACCTGTCTAAGACATGCAAATAAGCATACAGTAATATTTCCATTTGTTATATGCTTTACTGTGTAGGGTTTTTGTCACTTTTTTTACCCACCATAACTTAACTAAGTGTGGTGAAACCTATCCTAAGCTTCATTTTGAAAAGACAATTTAACCAGTCCCACACTGATGAGACCCATTAAGTTTGAAATGGTTTCTGTGGGTGGGTCTACTGGCTGTGCATCTTAACCCAGGCTGTGCTCAAAGCTGTGAAATGCAGCAAGCACAAGCTTATAGGGGACTATGTTATATGTTTTTGAAGTGAAAGGTGGCACTGTGTGCTCATTTGCATGTCATTTCCCAGAATCCCTTGCTGCAGTGGAAGCACTGTGTGCTGGGTGATAATAATGAAAGGCAGGATTGCAGACCTGTCTAAGACATGCAAATGAGCATACAGTAATCTATCTATCTATCTATCTATCTATCTATCTATCTATCTATCTATCTATCTATCTATCTATCTATCTATCTATCTATCTGTCTATCTGTCTATCTGTCTATCTGTCTATCTGTCTGTCTGTCTGTCTGTCTGTCTATCTGTCTATCTGTCTATCTGTCTATCTATCTCATATATCACATGGCTGGGAGAACTTTTCTCTTTCCCCTTCTCTGGGAACAGCAGTCAGTCTCATTGTGTATAGTCACATCCTGACTCTATGAGCACTCAGAAGTTCAGCCTGCTCAATTAGCCAGCAGCTGCTCCTGGCTGCTCTAGGGAGATTAACTCTCTGTGCGTTGGAAAGTCCCATAGCGGCCCTATTCCAGCAGAGGACAGTGATGGTATCACATATCCCCCTCCCCAGCGTAATATTGTCCTGTGATGCAGCCTGTGCACTATTCCCATGCACCAGCCTCTTTGGCAGAGACATCTGACATCCATCTCTTCTTTTTCCTTGTCTTCCAGTTGAAGAGTTTTTCCTTCGGGGCAAGTACTAGGCCTTTGGGGCCTGCAGACTGGTACTTCACTACTTTCTTGTCTTTCATTGGTTTGATTTTAGTGTTGAGCTCAGCTATTGGCGTGTTACTTTTTGGAAAAGTTTCTGAGCATCCCGCCAGTCTGTTGGCTCTCTCTGCCAGCTATGCCTGGAATCTATCCTGCTCTGTGATCTTGATCTACTATCCTGAAGATGCATCTCTGTCTTCTTCCTTGTCTTAGCTGATTGGAGGGTGGCAACCTCCTACCTAATTGAAGCTCACCCCCTCCCACATTTAAATGGTTAAAAGCTCACTCCATAGCATCTCCACTCTCAGGGGAACTTGCTTGCTTGCAGTATGATTGTGACAAATCTAATACAGAGTGCTTTTCCTGGTAATGTACAGGTTAATAAAAGCTTCAATCAGACTTAGAACTATGCAACTAATTTTGGCAGATTTATTATAAATCATTATTCCTTGTAATGCACAGGTTATTAAGAATTTATATTAGTGTTTGGGACCCTTGAGATGTGGTCTGCCGTGTAGTGGCTCAGGGGCTTACAACACATTGGCCAAAATGTTAAATTAAAAGACCATTTTATTTAATAGATATCTATACATATATATTTAGGCACTGTACCGTGTATAGGTTTCACTGGATGTGCACTAAGCTCTGTCTGTGTTTCATGTTCTGTCTCTGGTTTTAAATTCTTCCTCTTGTGCTCAGAGTCTCCCTTACCCTGCAGAAGTGCCTTGACCTTGTTGGTCAGCTCATTGCGTTCACTCGCCAGTGACTGTTTGGCCTTCTCTTGTGAATACAGTAACTATGCTGTAGTGGTGATGGCTTTTGGACCTTTCTCCATCAGCGTACCTTCAGTGTTTGAGACTAGAGATGGATCATTCACCACAAGTTCTATATTTGGTTCCACAGCATTTATCTTCAGTACTTAAACTTGGGCGGGATTCTTATTAACCCCAAGTGAACCCCATGGTGCCTCTCTATTACAGTCAATGGACTCGTAGGCTGGGGCCTCCTTTCTTGATTCCTTAACTTGCTCCTGTGGTAGTGTCGCTGGACAATCTGTGAGGTCTTTCTCGTCTTACGATCACGGACACACTTCCATCCCATTCTCATCCGAGACTGTATCTTAACAGCGGCTGCCCACATGGCAAGGAATCAGCTTTGAACCCCATGGGCTCTGCAGTACAACTGGATTCTTACTGTGCTACTCCATCGCAACTTAGCCCTTCCATTTTGTACCCTTTGGAAAGTAGACTGTGGTTGTGCAACGGCATTGTAGTCACGCTTACAGGCGCGCACAACTTTCTCAGGCGGTTCAAACTTTGCCATCTCGTTTTGCAGTTGAGCAGCTCTTGTTGTACCCTTGTCTTCACAGGCATTAGTTTATTTGGGTACAGACACTTGGGCTGGGCCAATACCTTTTCCTGTAGTGGAGGCACCTGTGCATTACTGTTCCATGGAGCCTCATTCTTTTATAACTGTACCGCCATCTTTTCCATGGACTGCTTCTGTGACCCAAGTGTCTGATTTAGGTTTGTAACCTTTTTCTCCAAATTCATCTGAGAAACCACCTGCTGGGCAGCAGTAGAGTCTGACGTCGCGTTCCTCTCAGTCTTCCTAGCCTCGATCTCCTCGCCCAGGTCACACTTTTGTTTCTCTTCCATCTTGCGGCCAGCACATGCATACTCCAGGTCCTTCCTCAGGTCTTGAAGCTGTCCTTCTGCATTTCTTTTTCCTCTCAGTACAGCTGCTAGTTTAGCCTCTATGGAATTGAGTCGCGATTCCACAACTGTCAGCTGATTTAGAGCATGGCTTAGCTCTGTTTCCTTTTCTCTATTTCTGACCTGCAGCTGCTGGTGCTCCTCCCAGACCTTGTCCAGCTCCAGCTGCCGCCGGAATCTCTCATTGGCCATGTGGTCCAAAAGCTTGTGGATATCGGCCATCTCGGTTTCATAGCTCCATTTCAGGCAGGTCACCTGACGGACGGACACCTTCTCCCTCTCGGTGAGCTGTATCTTGTGCTCAGCAATCTGTATCTGCAGTTCTTTAGTTTGATCCTGCAAGTCCCCTCTCAGGGCCTTCACCTCTTGCTGGAGCTTGCTCTGGGTTTGCATCAGAGCCTCCTTCATATTTTGCAGCTCTGCAGTTTTTGTCGCTAGGATCGCAGCAGTTTCTGTTTCAACGCCTTTTTCTCCTGGGTGTACTGACATTTGGGGATTGAGCAGCCTCTCTGTATCTCCATCTTTTGCTCCAGTTTCTGGACCTTTTACTGCTCCCTCTCATACAGAGTCACTTGGCATCTATGCTCCGTCTCTAGCGATGCATTGGTGACAGACAGCATGGCTTTTTTCCTGGAACCAGGGTCACGAATGATGTATGAATGATTACAGTAAGAGGAATATGGAATTTAGTTCCAGGACACTCCCCGTCTGGTATCTGGAGATACCACTATATAACAAAATATGTGGAGCATATGTGCAATGCATAATGACAATATATAACATCGTATTCACAAAACAATGCAAAAGTCCATGTCCACACAATGATGTGATACAGTGGCTTCAAAGTCCCTTGGCCAAGATTCTTCGGCAAAGGATGCCAAGCGGATACACCGGTCCAGGTTAGCTGGGTGCACCACAATGTCTTTTACAAAAGTCTCTGGTCCTGTTTCTTTTCAAATTTATGGAAGAAAAGTCCTTTTGTCTCTGTAGTTTCACCTACAGAGTGCGTCCCCTTGTAGGTATGCCAGTTGTGGTAGCCTGTCACTCTATCACCTGGCGTTTGGCAGAAGGAGATGGCTTTTGGCTCCTTGCGGAAGCAGATCAACACTCCTGGAAGACTGGTTGTCAAGTCTGGTCCAGTGAAGAGGGCGTCGTTCAGGGAGACTCCCTGGTGCTGAGTGCTGGAGCTGAACACTACCCGGATTTGATCGGGTTCCTGAGGGTGGTAGACCCCAGCTGATTGGAGGTACCAGCGTTCTTCGCCTTCCTTCATTGAAGGTGCTGGCTTTGCGTGGCCGCTAAGGAATGTCTTCTGGATGAAGGCCACAAAGTTATGTTTGGTCTCCGGTTTCCTTTGTAGATTGCAGCAGAGCGAAGTGAGCATAGAGATGGCATGTTCATTGTTGTTTGGGAGGCGTTTTCTTGGCGAATGGAATGGTAGCGGGGTCACCCAACTGCCCGATCTGTCCTTGAAGAGCTCCTTATCCATTAACTTCTGGAATTCTCCATATTCCATCGATGGTACTTGTTTGTTACCGTCCATTGTTGTCTGGAACGCTGTACACCCTAGGTCATCGGAACGTTTCTCTTGCACGAGGACATCTACACGTATTTTGACGTCTTTGTTAACTGCCGTCAGGAGGTTGTTTTCTCCCTGTACATGATGAAGAACAGTCTCTTTTGTCCTTATAAATCCCTTTGTGAAATGTCTCTGCCACTGTCCCTTTTTTGACGTCTGAGAGGACAGTCTTTTTGCCACTGTGGCTTCACCTGCAGAGCGCAATCTTTTGCAGCTATGCCAGCCGTTTCAGCTGGCTGCTTTGTCACTTGGTATTCTGCAGAGCGGTACAACTGTACTTCTTAGCCGTGCCATTGCTCGCGGGAGGACCGTCCGATTGTTTATTGTCTTTTGGACGATCCCTTTGTCGCTCACCTTTGGGAGGTTACTTTCTTCCTTCAGTGGAGTCGACTCATCATCCTTAGCTGTCTGGACTACTGAGCATCCTAGGCCATTGTCACATCCCTCTGATGCGAAGATGTTTTTGTTGGTCTCGGGAGTATGACCTTGTCTCTTCTCTTCACTTGGCCTTCCTGTCATTTGGAGATGGCCAAGACACGGATCGCAGAGAGATGTGTGTCCGCATTCTGTTATCACCGTTCTGCGGGCGTTGACATAGTCAGGTTCGTATCCTTTGTCAGTGCACATGTTGCCCACTATCACCCATCCTAGGTCAAGTCTTTGGGCGAATGGTGCATTGTGGGGTCCGTTACGCTGTTTACGGACTTTGTGCACCCTCAAGATGTCCCTACCGAGCAGCAGCAAGATCTTGGCGCCTTGTTCTACCGGCGGGATGTAGTTGGCTATTCCTCTGAGGTGCGGGTGATGACATGCCACGTCTGGTGTGATAATCTGGTCCCTGTTTGCAGCCATGTAATTGCACTCGATGAGGGTGGGGAGAGCTATCTTCACTCTGTTATCCACTGAACGTATGACGTAGCCACTTGCTCTTCTCCCTTTTGTCACAGTTGACCCTGCACAGGTTCTGAGGGGGTAGGGTGAGGCATTGTCTTGTGAGTTGAATAAGTTGAAGAATTCCATCTTCGCCAATGATCTGTTACTTTGATCGTCGAGGATTGCAAACATCCGGATAGCCTTCTCAGGTTGTCCCTGGGGGTACACTGCGACAAGGCATATTTTGGAGCAGGATATTTTGTCACTTCCTTTTCCGCAAACCTTGGTGCTCTGAGACGTGACAGATGTTGGCTCTCCTTCTCCTTCCTCCCCGCCATGTTCCGCTATGGGGGATGGGTTGTTGAGTTGGTGGAGTGTCAGCGCCTCTGGATATAGCGATGTTACGTGCTTGTCACTTTTGCACACTACACATTTGATGTCTTCTTTACAGTCTCTGGCTAAGTGAGTCGTGGAACCGCAGCACCTGAAGCAAACTCTGAATTCTCCGAGTAACTTCTTGCGTTCCTCTAGGGACTTCATCCTGAACCCAAAGCACCTGTTAAGTGGGTGTGGCTTCTTGTGTATGGGACATTCCCTGTTAGGGTCCCTTGGTTCCTCGTCTCCGGCGACCGACTGATCGGGAGTAGTTTGGGTCGTGGGGGACACGTCCGTCCTGTGGTCCGAGATGGGTGTTTGAGTGTTACCGTATCTCACCACTGGTCTCTCATTCCTAAGGCTGCTCGCACTGTGTGTGGTTTGCTCACCCAAGATGAAACTGGGATCGTTCCTTGTAGTTGCCGCCTCGTGGATGAAGCTCAAGAAGAATGAGAATGGGGGGAAGGCGACTTGCTTCTCCCTTTTGTATTTGGAGCCTTGTGAAATCCATCTTTCTTGGAGGTTGTAAGGTAGCTTCTCCAAGATGGGTCTCACTCCGCGAGCCGAGTCAAGGACGTTGAGACCTGTCAAGGAATGGTCTGTTTTCGCAGACTGCAGCTCCTGTATCAGGTCCCCGAGTTCTAGTAACTTCGAGTAGTCTTTAGCTGTGATCTTGGGAAAGCTGTCGACTCTTTTGAAGAGCGCATCTTCGATTGCTTCGGGGCTGCCGTAACACTCTTCTAGCCTTTCCCATACTAGGTCAAGACCTACTTGGGGGTGGTTCCCATTTGCTGCCCCGAGTCTCTTCGTGTGTTCCATGGATTCTTTTCCCAGCCATTTGCTAGCAGTCTGAGTTCTTCCCTAGCTGAGACGTCCAGGCTCTTGATTACGTCCTTGAACGCGAACTTCCACATACGGTAGTTCTCGGGACGGTCGTCAAAGTTGGTAAATCCTGTTTACACCAGGTCAAGTCGGATCATGTACTTGGCCATGTCTGTCAGGCCTGAAGCATCGGCGTGTTGGTCACGTTCTGAGGTAGTTGCTGGGAGGTTCCATGTGGTCGCCTCTTTCTTGGCGTGGATGCGTGATGACTGCTGGTCAGTGTGAGGGGCTGTGTTTTCCCGTGTGGGTGTACCTGGCTTGCGAGCCTATTGTAGTGCATCCGTGTGCGCGCTGGTGTGTGGATCACTGTTGCGGCTGTGACGGTCCCAGGTAGCGTGTACCCTTAAAGGAACAGCGTCTTCTCCACGTGGACATAGCAAGTCTTCGGTTTCTGTGGAGTCACTCCCTTCGTGTTGAGATGGTGCGCTGGTGTTTACACTGAAGAGGCTCCTTACGTAGTCTTCAGTGTGTTGGACTGGATCCTCTGAGGCTATCCGTCTGAATGGTTGCTCCCCGCCGTCCTGTTGCGCGGCTGCTTCTAGGACTTCAGTTTGGTCTATGACGGCGGCGGCTTCCTTCTCTTGATTAAGTGCCTCTAGTTCCGCATCAAATTTGGCTTTCCTACGCGTAGTGGCTGCGGCAGTAGCGGCGGCAGTAGCTGCGACATTAGCGGCGGCTGTCTGCTCCTCCTCTTCTATGCACGCTCTTTCTGCCCTTACGGCTGCCTCTCTCCAACTATATTCGGCCCTGGCACATGCGGCCTCTGCGGTGGCTCGCGCCTTGGTAGTGCTTGCGCTTGCTCTGGACGCGTTGGATTGCACTGATTTTGCAGACCTTGATGAGTGCCTTGATGTGCTGGAGCGCTGCGATGCAGTCTCCAGGAGGAGCTCTTTCCTCACGCTTTGCGCGTCTGTGAAAGCGGTCCGCACGCGGCTGTCACGTTTAAGGTCAATGTTATTTTGTAAGTCTCTTTCTTGCAGGCTTTCGTCGGTGTTGGCTCTAGTCAAGTAGGTGATGTATGTCTCTGACACACCTTGATAGCACGAGTGGTTAGACTTTATTTGAATAATTGCCTGCGTGAGCTGTTGTGCATTATCGCCAATGCTAATAACATTGCGTAACTTTAGTGTGGTTCTTTCCCAGGCCTTTTCTAACTTGGAGCGGTGCTCTTCAATGTCAGCCTCATATTTTTCACGGGCCTTTTGTGTCAGTGTGACTATCCGTTTAGGCCTTGCGTCTGCCTGCACCTGTTGCAGTTGCGCAGCGGTCTCTGTGTCTGAGTGGTCACTCTCCAGCGTGATGTCTGGTGAGGATCTGAGTTCTGCCATGCTGTAGGTGTGTGTAGGCCTTTAGCCAGTGTGTGTGGCGTGCAGTCTGTTACCTGCGTCAGCGATGGGCGACTGTCTCAGATGATGCCGAGCGGTGTCCTGCAGCGTTCAGCGTAGGGGTAGCTGTACACACAGGTGTCCGGTGGCTCTGACCCGTGTCCTGGCGGGTGTCCGGTGGCATGGCCCTTGGTGGCACTAGCCGTGGGGACGTGCGCAGGAGGTAGGTGAGGTGTTAGCTCCTCACTATGGGGCTGTGCAGAGGGTGACAAACAGAAAAAGGCAATCAAAGTTCTGTGTAAGATGCACTGTCTGACTGCAGCGCTGCTGCCTTGCGTGAAGTTGCAGGCTCTGTGAGCAGTGTAATTCTGCTTGCTTGTAAGGCTGCAGGCTGTGTGCAGTTTGCTGTATAAAGTCTGCTGCCCTGTCTAGCAGTGTAAAGCTGCTTGCTTGTCCTGGGGTGCAGAGACTATTCTGTATTAGCATAAAGTCTTTGAGTAGCAGCTCCTGTGTGATTCCCCAACACACGGTCTCTGTTTTACTTTCCTGGAACCAGGGTCACGAATGATGTATGAATGATTCCAGTAAGTTTAACTCATGCCTTCCCTCTTCCAAGCACAACAAGTCCTTTTGTCTTTCTTAATTTTATTGAGGGAAAATCACAGGAAGAAAGGGTACATGCAGATGTAGTGTAAGTAGAGAGTGCTTCTCTGTCTGAAGTGCAGTGTATCAAGGATAAGGCAGTGTAAAACAGAAAGGCCTCGCTGGGGCAAATAGCAGGCAGGTACTCACTCAGAGTCCAGGGTGAAAAGGAAGTGAGGAGCAAGGGTCGCACTAGAAGGGAAGTGAGACAATACTAACTGTCAGCAAGGACAGGGGGGTAGGAATAGCCCACTCTCAGCTAGGAAAATAGGAGATTGCAGGCAACCAACACAGGCTGTGTAAACAACATGTAACCATAATGTTGCCTTTTCACATGTAGCTAGCTGCTGGGACAGGGAAAATAACAGACAGCTAAACTAGGGAGAAATTAATCCCATAAGCTGTAAAGAGAGACAGAGGAATATGGAATCTAGTTCCAGGACAGCTTTCATACTGCTCTACAGGGACACAATGGGTACTCAGACGTTCCTGTAGCACTTATTCTTGGTCCGCAGCCTGGACACTTGCTTCCTGTAGATCTTGCTGCTTCTCCTTGGCCTCTTGCAGGCTCGCACGCATCCCTTGCAGCCCTATCTCTGCATTCTACAGTGCTTTCCGCACTTCTATCTTTTCTTGTTTCCGACTTGTATTTTCTCTTTTTACAGTGTCTAAATGAATCAGGATCTTTTCCACAGCATCCTTCAATTCACAGACCTCTGTGCAGAGAGCGTCGACCTCCTGGCCTGAGTGTTCCACCCTTGTGCTGAGAGTCTTAACCTCTTGCACCGGTACCTCTGACACAGAAAAAAGTCCCACGCACCACCAGCTCAACTCCGACACCTTAGCCTGCGTGGTAGATACCACGGAGTGTACTCCTGCAGCTAGAAAGGAGGAAACGCCCACGTCCCTCACTGCCTGCAGCTCCGTGCACCCCACACAATGCTTCTGCATCACGTGATGAGTGTACCTCGCGTCTCGCGAGACTTCAGTGCATGATTTCCAAAAGTACCTTCTTGGTGTGTTTCCTTCTTCCACAGTACACACCATACACACCAGATTCCTCTGCCCTACTAGTTTCACGTTCCGCTTCTTCAAGGGCACATCATTCATTCATTATGGTGTCAGAGTTGAGCTGGTGGTGCGTGGGACTTTTTTCTGTGTCAGAGGTACCGGTGTGGCGAACTCCAGTGGACATATCCTTTATGTGTTTCTATTTTATTCATTAAATTGTTTTGTACGTTAGTACATCCTGGTTTGGTTCTTTATCTGGATGCATATCCCTGTGTAAAAGCCATTGAGGCGGTGTGTTGTCTCGGGAGACCATTATTACAGGAGGATCTCATTGGAGTAATATGTTTGTCAGATGAGCCCAGCTGATACCTGAAGGAGGAGTTTTTGGGCCATTTCATCTGAGTTTATGATCACTGCCCATATTGATATTTATTCTGTAAGTGTAGATCTTTATTTAGCAGAATTTTCTATACCAAAACAGATTACACTATGTTTTGTTTTTTTGTCTTTTCTCTCCTATGCGCTCTAGGCCCTTTTCTGGCGTGTGTGACTTTTTCTCTCTGGGTGAGAGATTTAGGACAGCTGCAGGAGAGTTTAGTTATTACTATTGATACGGTAACCTGTTTTTTGCTACTGTTTTATTATTGGTTTTGCGCATCCCTGTTTTTTCTTGTGTAATTCCTGTGATGATTGCAAAAAAGGAGAGAGTATTGTGAACACCCTGAATTGTAGAGAGTCATTTTGGATATTCACATTGAGAACAAGATTTCCTGAAGGGATAAATGTGGAGTGGACTATCAACCACTTTTTAAGATGAATAGTAAATGTCTCATCAAACATATAGAGTCTACTAAATATTCATGACACCATTATTTCTCTCTGCAAAACTTCTCCGTCTACTGATGTAGACCAGATTGCTCTTCATGTAATTGTTTTATTGGTTTATTTTTCCCATCACCTTATCCCAGACCCTTTCCTTGAATAAACTGTATATGACCGCTAAATATTGAGTTATTGCCAAAAGTTATGAAAGATAGATAGAATATTGTTGGCTATATTAAAATGATATGATAAAAGTACCCCAATATTGTTGTGTAAATCTGTATAGCAACAAATATGAGATGTTTAATCACTATAGGTACATTGAATAGCTAGTATACACAGTATCTACAGTTACCTAGTCAATATGAATAATGATCTTCCTTAGGTACCCCACAGTATGGAATGCACAATATGATTGCTAGAATTCATTATACCTCACTGTCAGCACAAGGATGCTTATTTGTTTTTACACGAGTATACTGTATACTTTAAAAATATTTTTTTAAATGTTTTGTCAGATTTTTAATCAAATAAATATGTATGTTTTGTTACTATTGTAAGTGGCTGCCCAGTGTCGCTATGTATATTACAATTTTTTTGATACAATCCAACCATGACTGAGTCTGATTATCAGTCTTTATTTGCTCATAGAAGCATCGGTGGAAGAATTAATCTGCCCATTTATATATATATTGTTTTTATTACTTTCAGTACATGTGCATGCCATATGAATGGGGGATATATACCATGTCTGAGTCGTCAACTCTCTCCTGTGAGGCATTCTCATTGGTGGATGAGTGCACTGACACATGAATGGTTAATCCCCCATTATGCGGGCAATACATGTGCTAGAGTAGAGTTTATTATTTATATTGTTTGTCATTATCCATTTGAGATGTCATGCTTGAGTTTTTTTGCTGTTTTTTTGCCGTTTTTTTGCCATCTATTTCCTACAATGTGTGCTCAGAGGCAGGGTGGGGGCGGATGCAGCCTTCGTTTAGCCCTTCCTTCCCCTTGTGGCACTCCCCTAGGGGCGTTTCACAACAGTGTTGTGAGGACGGCGATAGGACTAGCTACTCCCCTATGCTAGGTCTCAGGGCGCATGCGTCAGAGGGCTAGATTTCATTGGCTACGGCAGTGCGGTGACGTCATGGATATCGCGAGATTTGGCAGCCATTGCTATTTAACTGTTCTGTATATCGTGTGGAAGCACTTCTTGATAAAGTGCCAAGCACGAAACGCGTAGAAGGGTTGCATCCCTTGCTTTTATGATTCCTCATTAAAGACACCTTTTGCCAGACCTGTTCTTCATTTGGATCGCGGTGCGCTGCACTCTTTTCTACATTGCTGGACCCCATTTCATTTCAGCAGCACGCAGTGGAGGGGAGACTCTGGTGACCAGTCAATACTGTGAGTACCTAGGGCCAAACCCAATGAGGTAGGGGGGGGCTGTCTCTGGACTGCCTACCCCAACCTTCAGGGTATCTGGTGCCCCATTGCTCTATACTCAGTGTCACATTAATCAATGTTTTATTACCCAGAGTGTATCTCCCCTCCTTCCTATGCATAGTACACTTTAAGAGCACCTTATTTCACCAAACCACGTTTACTATTGATACGGTAACCTGTTTTTTGCTACTGTTTTATTATTGGTTTTGCGCATCCCTGTTTTTTCTTGTGTAATTCCTGTGATGATTGCGCCAGGCACAATGGGCTGTAGCTCATCTACGGTCTTTTCTGACACACCTTGTCCTGACTTTGCAGGCTCACCAAGTGGTTCGGTCACTTCCACTGTGAGTTGAGAAACACTTTTCTTTTTCTTCTTTTTCTTTACTGTGGTAAATTCTGATACATCAGCAGTACTGGGCACACATTCTCTCTTTTTCTCATCAGTGGTAATGAATCTGCACTTTCTAAAGAAAACTTCTACATTTTCCTTATGTCCACAGCACGTTGCTTGCTGCTGCAGTTGCTTGGCTCGTTGTAAAAAAATATTTCTCTAGCTGCTGAGGCTGTCCTTTTCGTGGGCCCCATTGGAATCCTCCTCCTCCTCATCGTCATCATACGGCCTGAAGGGACAGTGTTTGGTGTGACCAGGCTCTTTACACCGTAAACACATCTGCAGTTTCTTTTGTGGGGCCAAGCAGAGACACTCCTTCCTCAAAGGGTACTGCTTCATGTGGCCAGGCCTATTACACCAAAAACACATTATGTCTGACATTTTTCCGGCTAGGAGTATTCTTCACCTTGACCTCTTGGAGGCGCTATTTCCTCAATTCTTCATATCTTTCCCTGTGTATCCTGTAAGCACAATTGGTCATACACAGTGGGACAGACTTTACTTTCAGAATTTGTTTTTCACTTCAGTGGGGTGGCCGTTTTAAATCCCTGCATTTATTTTCAAACCCACAGTTTCCTCTACTCAGTGCCTTTTGGACTGCCTGAGGCACACACATGTAGAGTTAGTGTTGATAGGCAGGGTGCAGCCATCCAGGTGTCAGCAAAGCAGCACATTTGAAATAGAAAAGCAGGACAGGCACAGCAAATAGCTGGGGAGAACTCTTCTCTGTCCCCCTTCTCTGGGAACAGCAGTCAGTCTCATTGTGTATAGTCACTTCCTGACTTTTAAAACTCCATGAACACTCAGGAATTTAGTCTGTTCAATTAGTCAGCAGCTGCTGCTGGTTTCTCTATGGAGATTAACTCTGTTCATTGGAAAGTCCCATAGCGGCCCAATTCCAGCACCTAGAGGACAGTGATGGTATCACAATATAAATATATATAAATAAACCCCTCCCCACTGTAACATTGTCCTGTGATGCAGCTCGTGCACTATTCCCATGACCCAGTCTCTTTGTCAGAGACGTCTGATATCAATCTCTTCTTTTTCCTTCCTTCGGGGCAAGTACTATTCATTCTGGGCATACAGACTGGTACTTAGCTACTTTCTTGTCTTTCACTTGTTTGATTTTAGCGTTGAAGCTCAGCTTTTAGCGTATTACTTTTTGAAAATGTTCCTGAGAATCCTGCAGTCTGTTGGCTCTCTCTGCCAGCTCAGCCCGGGAATCTATCCCACTCTGTGACCTTGATCTGCTATCCTGAAGATGCATCTCTGTCTTCTTGCTCTTGTGCTCAGAGTCTCTCTATCCTGCAGAAGAGCCATGACCTCATTGGTCAGCTCATTTTGTTCACTCGCCAGTGACTGTTTGGCCTTCTCTTGCGAAGACAGTAAGTGCCGACGAGTATTCTAAAACAAACCTGGGGAAATCACCAACAAGAACCAGGTACATGCTGGTTACATGCTGCAACAGTCCAGTGACATTTCTGCAGACAGACTAATGGCCCATCGGATTAAAAGCGGGGGTCCCTGGCAGTCCCATTCAAACTGAATGGGACTGCCAGGGACCCTTGCTGTGTTAATCCGATGGGCCATTTTTCTCGGCAGAAATGTCACTTAAATGTTGCAGCATGTACCCAGCTGATACCTGAGTGATAGCCCCAGATTTGCCCCAGATTTTCCAAGGCAAGTTTAAGGCAAGTTTTAGAATACTCGTCGGCACACCTGTACACATCAATAAAATTAATCTATCACCAAAACAGCAAAAGAATAAAAATTATGATATTCCAAAACATAAGAATACAAATAAATAAACACCTATCCAACAAATCAATTAAAGAAATAAAACCACTAGTCAACAAATCAATTTAAGAAATTATTCAGCTAACCAACAAAACAATTCCAGAAATAAAACCGCTAACCAATCCACAAATGTACTAAAAACAAGCCATCCAAATACCAAACAATTTAGTGAAAACAATAAACAGAAATATAAAAATAACAATCAATTTTAAACAAGCATTTGCCAAAAAATGCATTGCCTGTCACTGTATTTATCTGTACCCACAGATTAATACATTAGCAGTCAATGGCCAATGAAAAACATGAAAATAAATACAATAAAAAACCTGAAAAAAGACAAATACATACATTCAATATTTAGCTTACCTTTAGAAGTCTTCACCCTCCGAATCCCGGCGTATCAGGAAGCTCTCGACCCGCGACGTCATCCACTGCAATGCGACTCATTCTCCTTGAAGAACAGATCAGGTACCAAAATCTTCTTTCTTTCATCTTCTTTCTCCTTCTTCAATCTTCTTCTGTCATTCTTGTCTTCTTTTCTTTAATCTTTTATCTTCTGTTGTAATCCAAAGTACCCCATTGTAAATCCAGCAACGGTAGTTGCCTCAATGTCTTCTTGAACTAAAATAATACTTAACAGGCCTTATATAGGGACTGTGACATTACATTTTATGGTCAGATGGTACAGCTCCAATCCGATTGAACGCTGCATCATGTGACTGTTTTTTTTTGTTTTAAGGATGTGACGTCATGTCCAAGGGAGGTATGTCACATCCTTAAAACCCCATGGCTCATAACACGTGGTATTGTAGACAATTCCATTGGTTCCTGTACCATGTGATATGTTAGTTAAAAGGATGTGACATCATCCCTTAAAGTGATTTGATCTTGAGTCTGCTACTAAAATGGAAGGATTTGGTGATTATTCTGCATACACTGCTTTTATAATACCTAAACTTGTGAGTGTTTTGGGGACTACTTAGCATCTTAATTCCTATGGAAGCAGTAAGGGTGTACTTCATTTTTCACACATAGCTTCTCCATTTTGGCTTTATTTTTGTTAAATAAATAATGACACGGTGTAATATGTCATGTGTTGTTGTTCATCTGAGGTTGTATTTACCTAATTGTAACGGGTAATCCCCCCCCCCAATCGCAGATATAGTGTGGGGTGAAAGGGAACATACAATGTTACCAAGTGTGTGGTGCGTTACCTGTTGGCTCACAGGAGGGCTGAGCTTCCGCCACGGGGAACCTGGGGCACTATATACTAGGGGTAACCACTTACTCAATTCAGCGCCTCCACCTGCGATGGCTCCCACCATAGGGGGAGTGGTTCCTCGCAGGACACATACAAATAATCAATACTCACACACAGTGGTATATATAATAACTAATAGCATTTACTGGGAACAGCATATAACACATATCATGGCAATAACATCATAACATATCAGAACAGGTGTCCCTCTCCCGAGGAGACACTTACTGCGACGTCCCGCAGGACGCTTCCCCAACACCAGGTGATCCCACCCAGTGTCCAAAGAACCCCACCCAATGTCCCGCACTCTTGCAGAGAGAGGCAATGGGTGACTGCGCAGCCACAATTACACTAAGTGCCCGTTGGGGCACTTAGAACTGTATAGTACCTGCCGAGCACTCCGGTACTCGGATCAGCAACAACTTCACAAAGGATCAGTCGTAGGATGACGTCAACTGATCCCCAACCGGAATCTTTGCACGCGGACCGCCGTGGGCGATCCCACCCTGGAAACAGTCTCTGAGGACCCCAACTTGGATCCGATCCTCTTAGCAGGAACCGCAGCGTCCGCTGTGTCCCTATCTAATCTACCCTACTGTGACATGATCCCTAACATAGGACCTGTCCCTACCGCACTAAGTGACACGCGCTATACTATACTATGTCCCTACAGCACAGCAACCTGTAATGGCTTTGGGGGAAACTCCTAGGGGTCTACAGGGGTTAATAACCTGCCCCACTCCCCTAACTCTTCCCAGTCCTGACTGGTACTAAACTAATCCCAGCGCCTGCAGCAACAAGCTGTGACCCACTGGATGTGTGCAGCCAACGTGCTACACAACACTGTGCCTGCCTGTCAGACCTCACAGCACTGACAGCCGTGACTCTGACAAGGCAGCACTACACTAAGGGCAGCGTCCCTATCTTGGGCCTCCCTCAGCACTTACCCACTAACCTAGTGGGGAGTTGGGGCCTACCTGGGGTGTGGGTACCTATATGGTTGCAGGAGCTGCACTCGCTCCCCGCACCCTTCCTTCCTTCACAGCTCCCTGACTCCAACTGACAAACCTGAGTGACAGGGTCCTTTAACCTAGGGCAGTCCCTGGCAACACTCACTATAATGGGGTACTTAGCTATCTTGGGCCCTGGGGGTGCTGGCCTAGCACAGGGAGTCCCTGACTCCCGTACCCTACCTCCTTCCCTGGGCTGCTCCTGTCTCTGACTGCTTAACGTGGGCTCAGCGCGTGAAATGTATCTCTTTACCTTCTGAGACTTCCTAAGCCCTATTGGCTCCCTGGCATCACATGGGGCGCGCAGAGGCTCCTGGGACTCGTAGTCCCTGCCTAGAGCCATCCCTGGTAGGCTAGTGCTTCGCGGGCTTTTTCTCCACTCTCCTGCGCAATCTCTCTGGGGCTGCCGCCACCCTTCCTGGGCTGTTCTCCCCCTCGCGCTAATTCTCCCTGACTCTCGGGCCTTCCTTGCGCATGAGCGACCACTGCGCATGCGCGAGTATCTGGGCAATGGCATTGCCCTTACCGCACAGCTCCGGGAGCGCCGGGAGCCCTGTGATGTGCGTACGGCCTTGGCAACCGGCCGCACGCGTCCCCGGCAACCCCCGAGCCGGGACCTGACCACCCTCACCCCTGCGATCGGCGCGCGGGGCCGCCCTGGGACTCGGCGGTACCCGCGATCGCGCTCAAGCTGAGGGGGGTGCTGACACCTAAGGGAGACCTGGCTACATAATTTTAAGACCTGCTAAGGAACAGATGATTGTTATTATGTCCTGATATGTAAAACCATAGAATTCAAAGAGGGTGTACTTTCTTTTTCACACCACTGTATGTATGTATGTATGTATGTATGTATGTATGTATGTATGCATGTATGTATGCATGTATGTGTGTATGTATGTATGTGTGTTTGAATAAATCGTGTGCTTCATCACCATTGCCTGCTGCGGTTTCTTTTTGGGCTGCGCGCCGTTCCTGCCTCCCACGGGGGGAGTGTCTTCATACTGCAGATCTTCACTGGCTGCGCGCCGGACGGCTGCTGTTCCTGTCATTCCAGGACATAGAGGGATACATCTGATGCGAGCAGAGCCAAGTTTGCAACCGGTTCTCAGATTGCCGGTGCTGCTGTTTATTCTTACTACTGGCCTCCCATCACTTTTCAGAACCGTGAGTCTACAATTACAATTTCACTGGTGCTCTAAGGAGAGCTATTTGTTTATTGCTGACTGTGTTAATCGGTTGTTTTGGGATCTGGTCAGCATTACATTTACCTATTATCAGGATGCAACTGTCTTCTATAGACTCTTGGAAGCGCCTGGATAGTTAACCTCTTGGTTACCTGGTTTCATATACATAACCATGAAAACAGTGCCCCTTCTGGCCATACGATGATGATGATGACAATGATGACGATGACAATGATGACGATGACGCTGACTCGTATGTGGCCCCAAGAAGAGAGCTGTACCCGCAGATGAATTTAGTATGCTAGGCCTGCCATGAACTAGGTCACATGGAAGATGTGTCCCCAAATTTTCAAATACAAACAGCTGCAAAACCTAGCAACATGTGGTGTGTGCAAGCAAGATGTGGAAGCTGATAACAGTGACTGTGTGCCCAGCAATACTGATCTCTCAGGGGCTACTAAAGCAAAGAGAAAGAAGAAAAAGTATTTCTCAAGTCACAGCGGAAGTGATCAAAGCACTTCAGCCAGTGATATCGGGACAATATGCGTCAGAAAGGCGCCGAGATGTGCTGCAGTACGGAATGACTGGCGAAATTGTCACGGGAATGGCAGCAAAGAAAAAGGAGTAGCGAAGGGAAGCTGAATCCTTGATTCAGGATAAAGCGGCCTTCATTTCTGCATTCCAAACTGCCCGCCATGATTATGGTCCTGTGGGAGCGATTGGATAAGGAGCACGAAGCTAACACTGAGGTACAGAGGTGTCTATTTCCAGCTTTATAAGAGTACGACGCTTTGAAGAAAATAGAGCATCTTTTACGGAGTGAGTTGGAGGAGGTGACGACTAGTCTGGAAAAGGCCAACACCTCAATTTCTACCATGGATGAAAAGCAGAACATGTCTGACAAACTGATTGCTAACCTAAAACAGAAATATAAGGAGGGTCTACAAGAGGTTCAGGCTCAGCATAGAGGTGGAACACTCACACAAGGACGACCATGGTCTAAACACAGAGCTGGGTATGTTGAAAGAAACCCATGAGAATTCCCTGAGTGATTTAGAGACTGTAAAGAGAGAGAATACAAATCTGAAAGAGGAAACTTCAGATTTGTCTAAACAGGCCAGTGCAGGAAAGGAGAAGCTTCACAAGCAGAAAAAGTGAAGGAACAATTGTTTTGGGAAAATTTAGAAGTACAGACAGCACTGCATAAAACAGAGAGAATGCTGGAAAAAGAATGCCTTTCCCTGGAGCAGCATACACAAACAGAGCATATACTGCAAATCCAGCTGTCAGAGCTGAGGGAGCATCTACAGGAGGCCAAGGAGAATCAGTGGGTCCTGCAGGTAGAAAGTATCCAAGCTTCTAACAAAGTAAAAGTTCTGCAGGAGCATCTGAGCACCCAGTGTGAAGCCGCAGAGCAGCATGAAGAGCTGAATGCCACGTCAAGCATCACAAGAGCATTGCTGGAGGCGGAGCTTAGATGCCAGGTAGCGGGAGAAGGTCCAGACACTGGAGCAAGAGCTGGAGAAACAAAGAGGCTGCTCTATACCCAAAAGTCAATACACCAAGGAGAAAGAAGCGTGGCAGACAGAAGCAGCAGCAAGCCTAGCGACAAAAACTGCAGAACTGCAAAATATGAAGGAGGCTCTGATGAAAACGTAGAGCAAGCACCGGGAACAAGTGAAGACCCTGAGAGGGGACTTGCAGGATCAAATTGAAGAGCTGCAGATGCTGATTGCTGAGCACAAGGTACAGCTCGCCGAGAGGGAGGAGGTGTCCGTTCATCAGGTGGCGTGCCTGACATTACGCTATGAAACCGAGATGGCCGATACAAGCAGGCTGCTGGACCACATGGCCAATGAGAGGGCCCAGCTGCAGCTGGAGCTGGACAAGGTACGGGAGGAGCACCGCCAGCAGCAGGGCAAGAATAGAGAAAAAGAAAAAGAGTAAAACCTTGGTCTGAATCAGCTGACAGACGTGGAATTGCGACTCAACTCCAAGCAAGCTGAACTAGCAGCTGCACTGAGTGGAAAAAGAAATACAGAAGGACAGCTTCAAGACCTGAGGAACGACCCTGCACGTTTGGAAGAATTTTATATGTCATTATTTGTCAATGAATGATTACTTTATTAGAATACCCTCACGTGCAGGCAGCAAAAAAGGTTGTTTGTCACAACATTGCCTTAGTGGCTGGCCTATTAAGCAATTAAAGGGTTCAACCTCAATAGCCTGTTTATTGGGGACAGAGGGGGTGGATGAAGGGGGTAATAGCCCCAGGGTGGGTGGTTAGGATTGCTGGTAAGGTTGCGGGAGGAGTTAACCCCTTCACTACCATAGGGGTTGGAACCGCTATGGTAATGAAGGGGTTAACATCCCTGCTTCGTCCCGGAAGGCCTACACACCCACCCTTGGGGCCACTACCCCCTTCACCCAATTTCTCTACCCCCAGCAAACAAAAATAAACACAACAAGCTTACTTCCCACCTCCTCTACCCCCAACAACCCTCCCCCCCCCACAACACATACAGTACAGTAATGGAAACAAATAACTATTATCCAGATATGGATAATAGCTCATTAGCCAATTTAAAATCAAACATTAGCCAGCATAAATAAAGTAAATACAAATTTCTTCTTACCCCTGCAGGACATCCTCATACTCCAGATGCATGTCCTCCATTGGCAGCTAGAGTACAAGAAAAAAAATACAATCTAATAGCCCTTAACCCCTTAACCACCTTAGTAGTTAATAACCGCTATAGTAATTACGGGGTTAACACCCCTACCCCACTACCCAGCCGAGAGGCCTAACCACCCGGCTCCAATATACCTACCCTCTCCCCATTGATTGGCACAGAGGTACATCATACCCATATAATATGGGCATGATAAGCCACTACAGCAGTCAATGGTCAACCTATTAAAACAATGAAGCACAGCAATACACAACAATTAAAAAAATAATCAAGCACCTAAACAAAACAACAGTAATAGAACTAAAAAGCCTCAACTGCACATCAATAAAATTATTTTAACACCAAAACCGCTAACGAATAGCAATGATATTATACGAAAATAATAGAAAACAATTAAAGAAACACCTAACCATTCAAATAAATCAAGAAAAAAAACCGATGGCCAATCCACAAATGTACTAAAAACAAGCCATTCAAATTCCAAATAATTTAATCAAAACAATAATTGAAAAAATACCAGTCAATACAAAACAAGTATTTGCTAAAAAATGTATTGGCTGCCACTGTATTTATATGTACCCTAAAGGGGCACAGAATACAAAACCAGTCAATGGGCAATGAAATACATAAAAATAAATAAATAAAATGCAAAAACCTGAAAAAAGACATTTACATACATTCAATATTGATCTTAACTTTAGAAGTCATAACCCTCCAAATCAAAGTGTATCAGGAAGCTCTCAATCCGCAACGTCATCACCCGCAATCCGTCTCCATCCACATTGAAGAACAGCATCAGGTACAGTACCAAAATCTTTATTGTATCTAGATAAAGACATTTCATTTATATACTACACTATGAAGGGTTGTGTGCTTTTCTTCTCTTCATAATTAATGTTTTCTACCTTACAAAACAGTCTACATGTTTATTAAAGTCAAAGAGATGGATTGTGCTTTTAATAAAAACTAACAGTGTAGTTTGTTGCATTTGTAATAAATCTGTCTTCTTCAGTTATCCTCTAGAAATATGTCATTAGTATTGTTGAATGGAAAAATATAAAAACCCTGAGACTCCTCTGCAAGTCACTACAGAAAACGATATGAACAGGAAATATAAAATGTAATACTGGACACCAGAGAGAGTAGCAACATATCTTGCAAATTCATGTCACATATGGAAGATGTTTCTGTAATTCTACATATCTTTATATTCCAAAGGGAAGGGGTAACAGCATCTGTATTCTTTCAATGTATTATTATCACAGCTGCTATCTAGCTACAGGTATATAGGATACATTTACTACTATTACTTCCATGTCAACAACCCTAACACTCTTTGGAGTGCATGTATCCTGTGGTTAATACAAAACTATTGACATTGTTGTATATATTACTGTCTTTGATGTGTAAATGATACCCATATGTCCAAGGAGTTCAACAAAAATTTTGAAAAATATAGTTGTCATGTTCATGCAATTCACATATTACAAAATTCATTGTATACAGTGTGTTTGTATAGAGCCAACGATGTACACAACTTTACTAAAGAGCAAACAAAATACAGGAAATTATAACAAAAATAGGTATAACAAATATAAAATCAGACAATAGGAAAGGAAATCCCTGACCCATAGAGCATAAAATTTATGAATTAGCTTGCTATAATTCCTAAACTCTATATACAGTATGAATGAAAAAATTGAAAGTTTCAATATAATAATAATAATAATAATAATAATAATAATAATAATTCATACTAATACAATTATTTATACTTTTCGCCTATTGGAACTCAAAGCACTTCACATATTTAAAGCTAATGTTACAAGAACAAAAAAAGGAACACATTTAAAACTATAAAATAAACAAACATAAGATACAATTATAAAAATGTAGGCTGAACAGACTATGGAATGAAATTATACTGTAAATATTGAATTCTAGATAAGTTGTGGTTGACTCATTAAAATTTCTAGGAAAAGAGGTAAGCCTTGGGCAACTTTTTAACTAATTCCAGAAAGGGGATCTCTTGGACCGTATGAGGCTGAGATTTCCAAAGAGTAGGAGCAATATGGCTAAAAGCTTGGGCCCCAAAAGAAGTTAGGGAGATTATGGGAAATGTTTGGAGTCCTTCCCCTGTTGATTAAAGTAGGTGAGTTGGCATATAGGGATTAGGGAACCAGGAGTTCTTTCATATATTTTGAACCATATTTATGCTTTGAATGTCAGAAAGCCAATCTTGAAACAGTTTTGCAATCTTAAAGGCAGCCAGTGCAGAGAATGGAGAACAGGTGTCATGGGGCAAGAACGGATCTGGATTGTTAACAGTCTAGCTGTAGAATTTTGTACTAGCAGCAGGTGGTGAAAGCCATGTTGTCTTGTTATGTCACCAAGTGGTACACTGCAGGTACACCCCAAACATCATAGGACATATGATGTAAATAAAAGAAGAAAGGACCTTAACAGAAAGGTCCAGGAAATTCAAAGAAAGAGTGCACTCACGGATGTATGCAAAAAATATAAAAATAAGAATTTATTAATACAGAAAGACAACAAATCCACACAAAAAAACGTAAAACAATTTAAAGAACTAATATTTTTACCTTTTTTTTTGTGGCTCTGTTGTCTATTTTGTATTAATATATTCTTCTTTTTGATATTTTTTCCATGTATCCGTGAGTGCCCTCTTTCTTGGAGTTTCTAGAAATTTTAGTTAAGGTCCTTTCTTCTTTTCTTTACATGCTCATTTTAATTCTGAGTTGCACAGCCTCATATATATTTGATATTGGATTTTGCATTTTTATTTATTATTTATTAGGTTGTAGAACCTTACTTGTTCTTTGTTCTCTTATAGGACCTAAGATACCTGCCAGTGAGAACATTTAAATCAGCTGATACCTGTGCCACCAATTTCACAGAAATTCTTCAAGCGGCCCATTAAAATTCCATTGTCCATGGTATGAAATGCGGCAATGGAGATCAAGGAGGAGATCAAGGAGGACTAAGATAGAAGTCATTTTTTTCTCTAGCTACTAGCAGATAATTAAGCACTCGAAACACAGCTCTTTCAGTACTATGCCTTCTTTTGAATATTGACTAGAATGGGTCCTAAATGTCACAACTTGAAAGACAGGTTTCCAATTGGGTTGTTTGCGGTTCTGCAATGATCCCTGTTTTTAAAAAACACTGGATTACAGTATTTAGGCAAATACTAGGTGGATTACATCTATTTAGCCTATAAGAACGTTTTGGGCCTGGATCCAAATCCCAGATAGTGGGGCGAAACCCCTGGAACGTTTGCACAATGTTCCATCCAGCTAGTCTATGACGTCAGAGAATCCAAATTAACAGAGAAGAAGAAAGCAAACTCATCCCAATGTGACTTCATTTCAGACATGCTGACCTGAAAAGCTTATCCACAGTATGAAAGAGCAGAGTGGGTTAACTGTCAACTGCCACAATCTCCCGTAACAAGAACGCTGGCTTCTTTCGAGTGATTGTGTACTGGTATTTTGCAATATGGTCAATCAGTTTAAGCTTATCTTCCAACATGTTAGACCTCCACCAGTGCCATTCAAGCCTGGGACACATTTTATTCAATTTCCTAGTAGTACTATCGAACCAAGGGAAATGGAGGTGAGTGGTTGTTCTGTATATGAACAGGATTAATAGTATCCTTTGCAGCCATCATACCTCTGTTGTAGTAATGGACAAGAACACATGAATCCTCTCAGGAACTCATTACATCAGAAAGATGCAGATTTTCCATCAGGCTCTGATGCTTCAGACCCCTGGTAATCTCCATGGAAGAAGGCCTATTTCGGGGGCTGCTAATGAGAAACAAATTGAGTCATGATCTGACCAAACCACTGAGTCTATTGTTAGGTCAGAGACTTCTAACCCAGTCCTGAAAACAAAGTTTTTCCCCTTTATAGGTATCAGAGAAAACAACTTATGTGTGTGGCCTGGGCACTCATAATGTAGAGGAGTACTTGACCAAATGTTGAGAGTTTATTATCAACTCATGCATTGAAATCCCCGAAGATAAATCCTATGAGGTTCTCCAGGAGTAGACGAGCAATGAAGTCTGAAATTTCCTGCCGATCTCCAGGATGATGATAGGTGAGAAGAACTCTGAATGAACCCCATATCTTTAGCATGCCAAGCACCAATACACTTAAATAATTGAGTTAGTTGTACTAATAGGATCCAAAAAGTTCAAGGTTGTTTTAAAACACATTGTCACACCCCCTCCTCTACTGTCCTGTCTTGAGCAGGGGATCACATAATAATTGGTTGGGACAGCATCTTCTAAATTAAGTACTGCATTTCCAACTAGCCATATCTCTGTAGTACAGATGTACACTGTAGCTGCCTGTTCTCTACTGCTTGCCTTGTGTATTCTGCATTTAATCCCATCTTATGCCACGAGATTCCAGCGGCCAGACTAATTTCCAGCGGCCAGACTAATGGCCCATCGAGATTAAGAAAAAAGGGAGGTCTCTCCTACCTGGTTCCACCTGTCTGTAAGAGATGTGCAGTAAGAGAGAGACTGAATAAGTCACTCTAATGTACCTGTGCGCCTCTAACAGTTGATCCCATGTCTTTTATTTTAATACAATTATTGTAGCAGGGGGTCTCCGGAGCTGAACAGCATTGATTTCAGGTCCAGGGACCCCTGCTTCCAAAGTTACAGGCCCCGTTATGGGGTGACGGTATCCCAACGGCCATGTTTAAAATAAAGGAAGTCCCAACCCCACAGACAAAGATGCATGTCCGCTCCCTTTTGGGGTTAGCAGGGTATTACAGGCGGTTCATACCCAATTTCTCAGAAATTACAGCACCCCTAACGGATTTAACAAAAAAGAGTGCCCCAACTCAAGTTAGGTGGTCTTGGGAGTGTCAAAACGCCTTTGACATCTTAAAGAAGTGCCTGTCAGAGGGCCCCACTCTTCGGAGCCCAAATTTTAAAGAGCCCTTCATGATTCAGACAGATGCCTCTGAGGTAGGACTGGGAGAAGTTCTATCCCAACAATTTGATGGTGTTGAACACCCCATATTGTTCATGAGCCGGAAGCTGTTCCCAAGGAAGTGATGTATTCCATCATTGAGAAGGAGTGCCTCGCTGTAAAATGGGCAATTGAGGCCTTGAGACATTATGTTGCCGGGGTACACTTCACCCTGGTCATGGACCATGCGCCCTTGAAATGGTTAAACACCATGAAGGACACAAACTCGAGGTTGACCAGATTGTATATGGCCCTACAGCCCTTCTCTTTTTATATACAGCATAGGCCTGGGAAGGACCATGGAAATGCCGATTTGTTGTCAAGAGGAGTGGAGGGTTGGGCTTCTGCCATGTGGGGCCCTAGCCACACACAAACAGGGGAGGTGTATGACAGGGTGAAGTCAACCACTAACAGTTATGCCTGGGAGATATACATCTGAGTTCTTCATCCAGCACTCAGAGGGTTAACCCAGGAGGAATTGTTTGGTAATCATAAGGGAGCCAACACACCTGACAACCAGCATGAGATATAAGGAAGTCATTGCTGGTAATCAGGTGGCTATCTCAGAGCTATCCTAGACAAGCTGCTATGCAGATGGATTCACACGTATCTCTCTAAACCACAGTAAGAACTGTTCATATTGTTTTTGGACTGTTTGATATGTTAACAGTTTGGTAATTGATTAGCCAGGCAGCCTGATAGATAGGCTTGCAGTGTTATTAAGCTCTCCAAATGTGGAGCAGGATTTATTTTGCTATGTTTTGTTTATGCCTTAAAGGGACAGTGTGCCCACATGTTTAGTTATGCTGTGGAGAAATAAAGCCACTCAAGATTTGTTTTAACCTGATACTACACGTGTGGACTATTGCCTGACCTCAGCTACAGGCTGTTCTGCCACAGATATATATTTTAATCATCAAATTACATTGTGTGGTACGCATGTGTTTCTTTGGAAACTGGTTGAAATATCCTATGTGTGTCATTGAATTTCTTAACATGTGAGTTTGTATGGAGCATAGTTGAAATGTAGATACTATACTGTATAGATATGAGGGTAAGTCTATTCTACCTGTCTTTCCAGAAAGAAGAAAACACAGCGCAGCCTCCCATGGTATTTATATGTGAGGTCTGAGCAATTTTAATTTATATCTCTGAAGAAGTTTTTGAACGAAAAACGTAGGATATTGAAGATTATGTTTCCTTAAGGGGTATTTTACCTCCATATATACTGTACGTGAGTACATTTACTTCTACATTTGCTAAAGAACGTATAAGCGAGACTTTGTTTATTTGTTGCCTATCCGACGGCCGTGATCTTAGATGCATCCGATAATGCGGATTGAATGACGTGACACCAGGAAGTATGATCCATGTGAGACTTAGTGCTGCAGCTGACAAACAATACGGATCAGCGACGGACGAACCGGAGGGTAATATTCCCAGACAACAGCGGAGGCTTTGTTCCAAATAGAGGACCTGATTTCTCCTTCCCCTCCGGAACTGAGGTTGCGTGAAACAGACGACATCTGGAGCCTTGATAAGCTACTCTTACTGCTGGCGTATCCTGAGTACTGGTGCAGTCTGGATGGATGCTGAATCCCGTTGGTAACATGCACCAAAATTCATGTATTGCCTAAACTAAATATCTTTTTGTACGTTCATTTATAACCACCATCACTTTTATCACAATATATTTAATTGATTACACTATGAGTTGTGCACTGTGTTTTCTTCTTTTTGTATACTAGCTCTGTGGGGTGCTGAGCCATCCAACATTACACAGCAGCAGACTCGAAATATTAATTTTTATGTTTTTTTTCCTTATCCTATTTTTTACTAAATATGACTAATTTGGTTGTTCATATAGTAATGTACATATTTTACACCATTGGTTTAAAGGTTACATTGAGTAATCACCAAAACTTTTTTGGTGGGTTGAAGGTTTAATAAGTTTAATTATTTTATACAATTAGTAGAGCTGATTTATTTTACTTTTTTGTTACTACATGTCTCTCCCCCTGTTATGCAAGTCTAATAAATTCAGCGAATTAACAGGTTAATTTGTGGGCTCTTTACCCCCTTTGGGCTCCTCCTTTGATGGATAGGAGTGCGGTGATGACACATGGACAGCATTTTCACCCCTGCAAAGACACCTGATCCGGTTTCAGGAGGCGTTGGGTAACATATCCCGAAACTGCTTGATTTTACTGCAATTGATGTACGCACATTACTCACCCATGTTATTGTTTATGTGAATAATATTTTTTAATGCACTATGAGCGTTGTGCGCTGTGTCTTTTTTGTATTTATCTCCCATTGCGAGGATGAGCTGGCCCACCCGAGGCGTAGGCCGGGGGAGCATCTGATTCATTGCCCCCTACTACCGGGGTATGCACCATCTAGAGGGATCAGAAGTCCTCTGGATATGCATTCACTGTATGTAAGAAATGCAGTGGATGCGATACAATAGAGACTCCTGTTCATATTTCACCTGCCTGAGTGTCAGTTCCAGGGTAGAATGAAATAAGTTTGCAGTGGTGGGAACTGACCTCTGGACAACTACGAGCCAATGACTGCTGGAGGCGTACAGTACCAGAGATGAGTACTCCAGACGACATCTGGAGCCTTGATAAGCTACTCTTACTGCTGGCGTATCCTGAGTACTGGTGCAGTCTGGATGGATGCTGAATCCCGTTGGTAACATGCACCAAAATTCATGTATTGCCTAAACTAAATATCTTTTTGTACGTTCATTTATAACCACCATCACTTTTATCACAATATATTTAATTGATTACACTATGAGTTGTGCACTGTGTTTTCTTCTTTTTGTATACTAGCTCTGTGGGGTGCTGAGCCATCCAACATTACACAGCAGCAGACTCGAAATATTAATTTTTATGTTTTTTTTCCTTATCCTATTTTTTACTAAATATGACTAATTTGGTTGTTCATATAGTAATGTACATATTTTACACCATTGGTTTAAAGGTTACATTGAGTAATCACCAAAACTTTTTTGGTGGGTTGAAGGTTTAATAAGTTTAATTATTTTATACAATTAGTAGAGCTGATTTATTTTACTTTTTTGTTACTACATGTCTCTCCCCCTGTTATGCAAGTCTAATAAATTCAGCGAATTAACAGGTTAATTTGTGGGCTCTTTACCCCCTTTGGGCTCCTCCTTTGATGGATAGGAGTGCGGTGATGACACATGGACAGCATTTTCACCCCTGCAAAGACACCTGATCCGGTTTCAGGAGGCGTTGGGTAACATATCCCGAAACTGCTTGATTTTACTGCAATTGATGTACGCACATTACTCACCCATGTTATTGTTTATGTGAATAATATTTTTTAATGCACTATGAGCGTTGTGCGCTGTGTCTTTTTTGTATTTATCTCCCATTGCGAGGATGAGCTGGCCCACCCGAGGCGTAGGCCGGGGGAGCATCTGATTCATTGCCCCCTACTACCGGGGTATGCACCATCTAGAGGGATCAGAAGTCCTCTGGATATGCATTCACTGTATGTAAGAAATGCAGTGGATGCGATACAATAGAGACTCCTGTTCATATTTCACCTGCCTGAGTGTCAGTTCCAGGGTAGAATGAAATAAGTTTGCAGTGGTGGGAACTGACCTCTGGACAACTACGAGCCAATGACTGCTGGAGGCGTACAGTACCAGAGATGAGTACTCCAGACGACATCTGGAGCCTTGATAAGCTACTCTTACTGCTGGCGTATCCTGAGTACTGGTGCAGTCTGGATGGATGCTGAATCCCGTTGGTAACATGCACCAAAATTCATGTATTGCCTAAACTAAATATCTTTTTGTACGTTCATTTATAACCACCATCACTTTTATCACAATATATTTAATTGATTACACTATGAGTTGTGCACTGTGTTTTCTTCTTTTTGTATACTAGCTCTGTGGGGTGCTGAGCCATCCAACATTACACAGCAGCAGACTCGAAATATTAATTTTTATGTTTTTTTTCCTTATCCTATTTTTTACTAAATATGACTAATTTGGTTGTTCATATAGTAATGTACATATTTTACACCATTGGTTTAAAGGTTACATTGAGTAATCACCAAAACTTTTTTGGTGGGTTGAAGGTTTAATAAGTTTAATTATTTTATACAATTAGTAGAGCTGATTTATTTTACTTTTTTGTTACTACATGTCTCTCCCCCTGTTATGCAAGTCTAATAAATTCAGCGAATTAACAGGTTAATTTGTGGGCTCTTTACCCCCTTTGGGCTCCTCCTTTGATGGATAGGAGTGCGGTGATGACACATGGACAGCATTTTCACCCCTGCAAAGACACCTGATCCGGTTTCAGGAGGCGTTGGGTAACATATCCCGAAACTGCTTGATTTTACTGCAATTGATGTACGCACATTACTCACCCATGTTATTGTTTATGTGAATAATATTTTTTAATGCACTATGAGCGTTGTGCGCTGTGTCTTTTTTGTATTTATCTCCCATTGCGAGGATGAGCTGGCCCACCCGAGGCGTAGGCCGGGGGAGCATCTGATTCATTGCCCCCTACTACCGGGGTATGCACCATCTAGAGGGATCAGAAGTCCTCTGGATATGCATTCACTGTATGTAAGAAATGCAGTGGATGCGATACAATAGAGACTCCTGTTCATATTTCACCTGCCTGAGTGTCAGTTCCAGGGTAGAATGAAATAAGTTTGCAGTGGTGGGAACTGACCTCTGGACAACTACGAGCCAATGACTGCTGGAGGCGTACAGTACCAGAGATGAGTACTCCAGACGACATCTGGAGCCTTGATAAGCTACTCTTACTGCTGGCGTATCCTGAGTACTGGTGCAGTCTGGATGGATGCTGAATCCCGTTGGTAACATGCACCAAAATTCATGTATTGCCTAAACTAAATATCTTTTTGTACGTTCATTTATAACCACCATCACTTTTATCACAATATATTTAATTGATTACACTATGAGTTGTGCACTGTGTTTTCTTCTTTTTGTATACTAGCTCTGTGGGGTGCTGAGCCATCCAACATTACACAGCAGCAGACTCGAAATATTAATTTTTATGTTTTTTTTCCTTATCCTATTTTTTACTAAATATGACTAATTTGGTTGTTCATATAGTAATGTACATATTTTACACCATTGGTTTAAAGGTTACATTGAGTAATCACCAAAACTTTTTTGGTGGGTTGAAGGTTTAATAAGTTTAATTATTTTATACAATTAGTAGAGCTGATTTATTTTACTTTTTTGTTACTACATGTCTCTCCCCCTGTTATGCAAGTCTAATAAATTCAGCGAATTAACAGGTTAATTTGTGGGCTCTTTACCCCCTTTGGGCTCCTCCTTTGATGGATAGGAGTGCGGTGATGACACATGGACAGCATTTTCACCCCTGCAAAGACACCTGATCCGGTTTCAGGAGGCGTTGGGTAACATATCCCGAAACTGCTTGATTTTACTGCAATTGATGTACGCACATTACTCACCCATGTTATTGTTTATGTGAATAATATTTTTTAATGCACTATGAGCGTTGTGCGCTGTGTCTTTTTTGTATTTATCTCCCATTGCGAGGATGAGCTGGCCCACCCGAGGCGTAGGCCGGGGGAGCATCTGATTCATTGCCCCCTACTACCGGGGTATGCACCATCTAGAGGGATCAGAAGTCCTCTGGATATGCATTCACTGTATGTAAGAAATGCAGTGGATGCGATACAATAGAGACTCCTGTTCATATTTCACCTGCCTGAGTGTCAGTTCCAGGGTAGAATGAAATAAGTTTGCAGTGGTGGGAACTGACCTCTGGACAACTACGAGCCAATGACTGCTGGAGGCGTACAGTACCAGAGATGAGTACTCCAGACGACATCTGGAGCCTTGATAAGCTACTCTTACTGCTGGCGTATCCTGAGTACTGGTGCAGTCTGGATGGATGCTGAATCCCGTTGGTAACATGCACCAAAATTCATGTATTGCCTAAACTAAATATCTTTTTGTACGTTCATTTATAACCACCATCACTTTTATCACAATATATTTAATTGATTACACTATGAGTTGTGCACTGTGTTTTCTTCTTTTTGTATACTAGCTCTGTGGGGTGCTGAGCCATCCAACATTACACAGCAGCAGACTCGAAATATTAATTTTTATGTTTTTTTTCCTTATCCTATTTTTTACTAAATATGACTAATTTGGTTGTTCATATAGTAATGTACATATTTTACACCATTGGTTTAAAGGTTACATTGAGTAATCACCAAAACTTTTTTGGTGGGTTGAAGGTTTAATAAGTTTAATTATTTTATACAATTAGTAGAGCTGATTTATTTTACTTTTTTGTTACTACATGTCTCTCCCCCTGTTATGCAAGTCTAATAAATTCAGCGAATTAACAGGTTAATTTGTGGGCTCTTTACCCCCTTTGGGCTCCTCCTTTGATGGATAGGAGTGCGGTGATGACACATGGACAGCATTTTCACCCCTGCAAAGACACCTGATCCGGTTTCAGGAGGCGTTGGGTAACATATCCCGAAACTGCTTGATTTTACTGCAATTGATGTACGCACATTACTCACCCATGTTATTGTTTATGTGAATAATATTTTTTAATGCACTATGAGCGTTGTGCGCTGTGTCTTTTTTGTATTTATCTCCCATTGCGAGGATGAGCTGGCCCACCCGAGGCGTAGGCCGGGGGAGCATCTGATTCATTGCCCCCTACTACCGGGGTATGCACCATCTAGAGGGATCAGAAGTCCTCTGGATATGCATTCACTGTATGTAAGAAATGCAGTGGATGCGATACAATAGAGACTCCTGTTCATATTTCACCTGCCTGAGTGTCAGTTCCAGGGTAGAATGAAATAAGTTTGCAGTGGTGGGAACTGACCTCTGGACAACTACGAGCCAATGACTGCTGGAGGCGTACAGTACCAGAGATGAGTACTCCAGACGACATCTGGAGCCTTGATAAGCTACTCTTACTGCTGGCGTATCCTGAGTACTGGTGCAGTCTGGATGGATGCTGAATCCCGTTGGTAACATGCACCAAAATTCATGTATTGCCTAAACTAAATATCTTTTTGTACGTTCATTTATAACCACCATCACTTTTATCACAATATATTTAATTGATTACACTATGAGTTGTGCACTGTGTTTTCTTCTTTTTGTATACTAGCTCTGTGGGGTGCTGAGCCATCCAACATTACACAGCAGCAGACTCGAAATATTAATTTTTATGTTTTTTTTCCTTATCCTATTTTTTACTAAATATGACTAATTTGGTTGTTCATATAGTAATGTACATATTTTACACCATTGGTTTAAAGGTTACATTGAGTAATCACCAAAACTTTTTTGGTGGGTTGAAGGTTTAATAAGTTTAATTATTTTATACAATTAGTAGAGCTGATTTATTTTACTTTTTTGTTACTACATGTCTCTCCCCCTGTTATGCAAGTCTAATAAATTCAGCGAATTAACAGGTTAATTTGTGGGCTCTTTACCCCCTTTGGGCTCCTCCTTTGATGGATAGGAGTGCGGTGATGACACATGGACAGCATTTTCACCCCTGCAAAGACACCTGATCCGGTTTCAGGAGGCGTTGGGTAACATATCCCGAAACTGCTTGATTTTACTGCAATTGATGTACGCACATTACTCACCCATGTTATTGTTTATGTGAATAATATTTTTTAATGCACTATGAGCGTTGTGCGCTGTGTCTTTTTTGTATTTATCTCCCATTGCGAGGATGAGCTGGCCCACCCGAGGCGTAGGCCGGGGGAGCATCTGATTCATTGCCCCCTACTACCGGGGTATGCACCATCTAGAGGGATCAGAAGTCCTCTGGATATGCATTCACTGTATGTAAGAAATGCAGTGGATGCGATACAATAGAGACTCCTGTTCATATTTCACCTGCCTGAGTGTCAGTTCCAGGGTAGAATGAAATAAGTTTGCAGTGGTGGGAACTGACCTCTGGACAACTACGAGCCAATGACTGCTGGAGGCGTACAGTACCAGAGATGAGAACTAAAGAAGGAGAAAGTAGCCTGTCCTGGTCTCAAAGTAAATGCAGATCGCTCCCAGTCTCCTGAACCAATAGGTAAAGCACCACAGACCATGTAATAGTATATAGATTTCCCAGAGGGGGGGACAGTGCTACATAGAACAAACTTGCTCTAACAGACAAGGGTGTCACCTAAGGATTTAAGCTTCCATGGAAGCTAATGATAACATATGGGTAGAGAGAGAAAGAGAAATAGTCCCTTTTGGATGCACTCCTGATTATAATCCTCTAATGAATAAAGTCACACCCAAATATACAAATGTGTATATTAGTAAATAGGAAACACCAGACAAAACATACATTTAGATAATGATACATATTAATTATACAGTAACAGTGAAAGGTACTAGTTTCAGTGATTAAAAAGGGGGTATTTTAATAAATGAACAAAGGAAATAAAGTAAAAAAGAGAGTCACTGGTAGGCTATAATGACTACAATGTGGTATCGGACTGATAAACTTCTTACAGGTATGTGGTCCGTTGTCCCTGCTGTACCATTAAGTTAAAGAAGTGGCTACTAATTAGATATTCTGACTAACTAAGTCAGGTATATGCAAAAAAAGAGATACCTTGCAAAATATAACTTCCTGTCACGGGAGACTCCTGTGGCGGGTAGGATCTCGGTGGCCGGAACAGCACGAGCGTAGTAGGGGTCACAAGCAGGGGTCCGAGGCAGGCGGCAGGTAGCAAAGTCAGGTACAAGCAGAGGTCCGAGGCAGGCGGCAGGTAACGAAGTCAGGAAACAAGCAGAGGTCCGAGGCAGGCGGCAGGTAGCGAAGTCAGGTAACAAGCAGAGGTCGGCAACGAGGAGACTGGAACAGGACAGGGGAGCAAGGACAGGTCTGGGGGCAGGGACTGAGAACAGGAACAAACAGGGACAAGCCAGATTACCAGCAAGGGCTTTTACTGTGAACAGACTTCTATAATACAGGTACAGGTACAGAAAACAGATCAGGATCAGAAGCATGTGCATAAGGAGTCTGACTTCAAGCAAAGGCAAAAACAACAGACAGGAAACAAGCTATAAAGGACAGAGACAGGAGCAACAAGAAGAAAGACAGACAGAGGAACCCAGAGCCAACAGAAAGCAGCAGCACACCCAGTGGACAAGGAAGCTATGGCTAGGCAGGAGGTCTAGGCGACCCTGACATTACTCCCCCCTCTCGAGAGCGTTCTCCGGATGATCCTCCAGGCTCTTCCCGGAGGCCTTGATGAAAAGTGGACTCAAGGTGACCCACCTCTTGTGGTTTGTCAGCGGGCAGAGGGTACTCCACAGGTACATTGGTTGCTGCAAGGAACCTCCGAATGGGTGCGTTCAGACCAAAAGCAGGGGCAGAGACATCAGGAATTTGGGCATCAAGGACGGCTGCATCTTTTCCACTCAAAGCAGTTGTCAGTTCAACTCTTTTGGAGTTGAGTCGCGACCCCATATCTCCCAGCTGACAGAGTAAAGATTAGATATGTTGCATCTTCTTCATTTCTGATCTGCAGCTGCCGGTACTCCTCCCGGGCATTGTACAGCTCCAGCTGCAGCCGGACCTTATCACGGGCTGTGTGGTCCAATAATTTGCAGGCATCAGCCATTTTGACCTCATAGCGCTGTGTCAGGCCAGCCACTTGACAGACGGACACCTTCTCTCTCTCCTTTTTGGCAAGCTGTGTCTTGAGCTCAGCGATCTGCGCCTGCAGCGCTGTGAGTTGCTGAGATGTGTGTTCAGTTGCTAGCTGTAGCTCTTCCTCCAGCGAGGCTCTGGTTATGCTCAGTGTGGCCTTCAGCTCCTCATGCTGTTCTTTGAGGACACAATGGGTACTCAAATAATCTTGCAGCATCTTTATCTTGTAGGCAGTCTGGCAGTTCCTGCAGAACTCGCTGCTTTTCTTCAGCATTCACCCATTTCTCCTTGGTGTCCTGCAGATGTGTACGCAGTTCTCGCAGCTGACTCTGCAGCATATTTTCTGCTTGTGTGCGCCGCTCCAGGGAGACACGTTCTTCTTGCAGCACTCTCTCTGCATTCTGCAGTGCTGTCTGCACGTCTAACTTTTCCTGGGCCAACTGTTTCTTCTCCTCTCCTAATTCATGGAGTTTCTTATCTCCTTCACTGACTTGGACATAGAGATTCTTGCACTCTTGGGTTACAGTTTCAAACCTGATATTTAACCCTTCGAAGATTTCTCTTAATGAACATAGTTCTGTGTTGAAGTGGCAACTCTTCTCCTTAGAGGCTTCCAGCTCTGTAGTAAGCCTGTGAACCTCTTTCTGAGATGCTTCCAGTGCTGCGTCAACTTGAGCCATGAAAGTCTGGTACTGGTCAGAATCAGCGTAGGCCTTCTCCAGCTTACTTGACAATATCAACCTGTCATTCTCCAAATGATATTTTTCTTTTTCCCAGTTACCCTCTGCTTTTTCCAGCGCTAATTGCATCCTTGACTTTTCTTCTATCAATAGCCTCTTCTCCTTTTCTGATTCATGGAGTCTTTTATCTCCTTCACTGGCTTAGACAGAGAAGTTCTTACTCATTTGGTTTATAGTTTCAAACCTACTATTTAACTCTTCGGAGGCGTCTCTCATAGAACGTATCTCTGTTTTCAAGTAGCATCTCTCCTCCCGAACGACTTCCATCTCTTTTTTGAAGTAGCACATCTCCTCCTGGGAGACTTTAAGCTCTGTATTAAGCCTGTCAATTTCCTTCATAGAGATTTCCAGGAATTCGTTACTTTTAGAAGCGAGGCGCCGATTCTCAGCAGCATCAGCATATGCCTTCTCCAGCTCACCTGACATGACATCCAGGTCACTCTCCAACTGGTGCTTTTCTTTTTTCTGGAGAACACACTTAGCAATTGCTGAGGATAGACAGTTTTGTAGTGCAGAATTAGCTTCTTGCTCCTTATCTAAACGTCCATACAGACAATCAATCGCTTTCTGTGCTGCTTGAAGCGTCTGAGTAGGGGCATCTTTCTTCTCTTCCACTATTCTTGAGATACGTCTGTGAGTTGCCTTAAGCTGCAGCATATCTCTTTCATCAAACGCAGACTCTGAGGTTAAATTTTCATTCTTAATTTCTTCTGCAACTTCCACAGTAATGCCTCCATTCTTTTTCTTCTTCTTCCTTGCTTTGAGAAGTTCTGAAGAATCAGTGGTACTGTGTTCACATTTACTGCTCAAGACTGTTTGAGTGGGAGCCATAATTAAACCACACTTCCCAAGAAACCAGTAAAGAGGAAATGTGTTTTTAAAACAGAAGCATTAGAATGAACAACAGGAATATTAGACACAGAGAGACACAAGATAGGAGAGCTGACCCTTTGAGACTTAAACATTAGTCACAGAGATTATAAATGCAAAGAAAAAACATAGACAGAGAAACCTGTAGTTATATCTGAAACTTTAGCAATCAGGCGTAGGGATATACAGACAGAGAGAACCTGCAGTTACATCTGAATCTTTAGGCATCAGGCGTAGGGATATCATATAGACAAAGAAAACCTGCAGTTGAATCTGAAACTTTAGATATCAGGCATAGAAATATCATAGACAGCAGGAAACTAATACAGAGAAAACTTGTAGTTAGATTTGAAACTTTTGACATCGGACATAGGAATATCAGACAGAGAACCCTGCAGTCAAATCTTAAACCTTTGATATCAGGCGTAGGGATATCATATGTTGCAGAGAAACAAACTTTAGGGGAACTTTCAGGTAAACCTGAAACCTTAGAACCAATCATATGAAAAACTATAGATGCAAGAAAATCAAAGCATGCAGCAACAAAATAATGGGAGCACTTTTGTCTTTTGAAATGGGGACCCTGTGAACAGCAGTGGTCCAACCAGGGAAAGCAGTAAATCAAGGTAACCGTCTTAAATAGAAATGTGAGTCTGAAAATCTGCAGTGGCCCACCCACAATGCAGAGACAGGGTTTTTTTTTTTTTTAAAGGGAATTCTTCTCAGGGAGAAAGTGGCACAGAAAACCCTGCAGAAACCTTTGCAGCAACAAAACCTTCAGGATCCCAACTGGGATTTCAAAAACAAAAAAAAAAGTACTTATCTTCCTCCAAGCGGATGGGGTCTGCTGAAGCAGGAAGGCAGAGAATCTGTTCCAGCGAGATCCAGAAGTGGCCTTTGCTTTCTGTCACGAGAGACTCCTGTGGCGGGTAGGATCTCAGTGGCCGGAACAGCACGAGCGTAGTAGGGGGGCACAAGCAGGGGTCCGAGGCAGGCAGCAGGTAGCGAAGTCAGGTACAAACAGAGGTCCGAGGCAGGCGGCAGGTAACGAAGTCAGGAAACAAGCAGAGGTCCGAGGCAGGCGGCAGGTAGCGAAGTCAGGTAACAAGCAGAGGTCGGCAACGAGGAGACTGGAACAGGACAGGGGAGCAAGGACAGGTCTGGGGGCAGGGACTGAGAACAGGAACAAACAGGGACAAGCCAGATTACCAGCAAGGGCTTTTACTGTGAACAGACTTCTATAATACAGGTACAGGTACAGAAAACAGATCAGGATCAGAAGCATGTGCATAAGGAGTCTGACTTCAAGCAAAGGCAAAAACAACAGACAGGAAGCAAGCTATAAAGGACAGAGACAGGAGCAACAAGAAGACAGACAGACAGAGGACCCAGAGCCAACAGAAAGCAGCAGCACACCCAGTGGACAAGGAAGCTATGGCTAGGCAGGAGGTCTAGGCGACCCTGACACTTCCCTTCAAACACAGCTTTATTGGTTCACTAAAAAAATATGGTGTCAAAGACCCACATATAATAAGTGTGGTTAAATCATTAGCATCACTAGTCTATAACTAGCTGAATGTACAGAGAGGAAATTACAAGTTCATAAGTCTAGTTTCATGTACAATCAGGCATCCAGGTGACACTAGACTATGTTCAGTACAGATGCAGTCTTTCCTTTGCAGAGTCCGCGGGTATGGGACAAAGCACATTGTGGACATCGAGGACACTCCACAAAACAGTCCATAGCAGGTTTTAATGGCCCATCAGTATTAACACAGTGGGGTCCATGCATTTGAATGGGACTCGCGCTGTGTGAATCCAACCGGGCTGCACCTGTCTGTTAGAGACGCGCACTGAGTGAGTCTGAATGAGTCACTGTCCCTGCGATACTTTAATAGGCGATTGTAAAGCTTTTATTTTATTTTGATTTTAGAGTATTTAAGCAGGGTGTCTCTGAAGCTGAACCACATTAATTTCAGGTACCGGGACCCCCTGCTTCCCAAGTTACAGGCCCCGATATGGGGTGCTTGTAATCAAGCCATGTTTAAATTCTCCGGCTTCACGGCCCATGTGACGGGAGATTTAAACAATGCAGAGAGATACCATAAAATAAAATAAAGTTGTGCGGTTGCTTGTTAGTGGTGTGCATGGAAAGGGACTGATTAAGTCTCACTCTTAATGCGCATCCCTTATTGACAGGTGCAGCCCGGTAGAATTCACACAGCGCAAGTCTCATTCAAATGCAGGGACCCCCACGGTGTTGATTCCGATGGGCCATTAAATTCTCCGTACTAAGATTCACGATCACTCGCGAACACAGATGAAAAAAAACGTGAGTTGTGTGGGCAGTTCAACCTACCTTAGGACTACATTTGTATCATGCCCAAGAGAAGACTAAGATTTATAGAAGAGACTGCTGGGTCCGAACAGAGTAAGTACTGTGTACACTTTTGCTTCTAATGTTTTTCTTCACACAGCCACACAGTATGCCTGTTCATCTAGTATAGAGATGTGATGGGTGCTCCAACAGTCCTGGAATATTATATATGTTCATCAATTATATAAAAAGATTGAAGACTCAAACGATGGAGTGGGTATACTACTGGGTGAGTGACTAAAGCCACTGAAAGCATGAATCTCCTGAAGGCAACAGAAAAAATATGTATAACACGCTGTACCTCATTGGAAATAAATATGATAAAGTCCAGCACTCACCCCAGTTTGTAGTAATGAGGATCCATAACAGTACATCTTTGAAGATCTTACCCACTCCTAGAGCCCACTGGATTTCTGGTGGCGTGTCCAGCCGCTGATTAAGTTCCAAACGATCCAAAATATGCAAAAGAATGCACAAAGCAGCGCACTGCCCAGGGACACAGGTGTATCAAAAGTAAAAAATAGATTTTTTTGTCAGTAAGACATAGCAAACAAGGAGGTAAAGACCCTTTAGGGAGGGTATTTTTGATACACCTGTGTCCCTGGGCAGTGCGCTGCTTGTGCATTCTTTTGCATATTTTGTATTGCCTGTGCATCTAAACTCTTTTAATCTTTATCATGGTATTTATTTTCACAGGGAAACGATTCAGCTAGTGGATAAGATCAGCCATGAAAATGATGAGGGGTCTTCAGCAGAAGTTCAGGATATTCTGCAGAAGACATGTGATCTTACAATGTGTGAGACCAGCATCAGACAAATGAGATGCGATTTGGGCGGGACCTTTGGAAGTGTCAGGAAATGTTCTGTACTTTTTAAATATACAGTACTTTCTTTATAATCATATTTCTGGGTATGCTGTAATTGTCTATAGTTGACAAATCCTAAATCAATAATGTTAGCACTCAATGCAATACTATACACCACATAGTAGAAAGGTATACTTTATTTAACCCATTTTTTCTTATATTGCAGCGTGTTTCCCATGATAAGGGATGCTAACAATAGTCGACCAAGCACGTGCATGGATTCAGAGTGGAGAAAATTTTGATGATATTATATTTTCAGACAAGACATCAGTTGCCCAGGAAAGATTTTCCCCTATCACATTCAGGAAATTAAAATGCTTATCCCAGAAACCTTGAACAAAGCATCCACTCAAGCTTCATGAGGGGGGGGCAATCTAGTTACTTGGACCAGGTCCATAGTTGTATTGGAAGATAAGTGCCTGTATATCAGTGTTATATATTTGTTTTAACAGTATAACTCTAATTGTATCTGGATGTCACCCTGTCCCTGCATAACAGTTGTGACAAACGCCGCCCTTACGTAGTGCTGCCATCTGTCTGGGCCTTTCCCGATACGGTCTAGGGCTTATTTAGAGAAACACAAGAATAAAACGTATTATTATAGTACGTAACTCAGGTTTCTGTCTGTTTTATTTCGTCCCAGTAGGAGACTGCAGTTTCAACAGATACATGTTGGAGGCACTCAGCCATTAACTTTTAGTGGTTATTTCTTATATCAATGACACAATAATTTATACAGCCTGTCACTTTAAAAAAACAAAACCATAAAAGTAAAGCCAATCCCTTTTAGGGAAACTAACTATATAGCAGCAAAAGCCTTTCTTACTGTTGCTGGCCAACAAACATGGTTCCCAGCTTAAATAACACACTCCCATTTAGGGTTACCATACTTAATAATAGACACAGTCTTTAGACACAGCAATATACAATGTGTTCCTATTTGATAGATGGGGACAGTGTCCCAAGAGTCCTGGCAATTCTTTCGGACCCTGCACCTCATGAAGGGAGCATCCTCTCCGAACTGGATACAAGGGAACAGCGTGCCCCCAGCCTCCAGCCTCCAGGAGAGAGACTGAAACAGGAAACATTTCTGCCCTAAATACCTGTTCTGTAATTAGATGAGCAGGTGAGGGGGAACCAGAACGCCTATAAACTATGGCCTGGATTCTTTATCCACCAGCATTAGTAAATGTGAAGCTGTGGAATGGATCCTTTTAGATTATTTCTGAATTTTTGGACCTAAATCCAGCAGAAAGCTACCTAATATCTTGGAACTATATCACCCAGTGTTATACAGTATTTGTTTACTAGTAGTACTGTAAATGTATCTGAATGTAACACTGTCTCTGTCTAGATGTTACATTTGTTTTTTCTCCAGGAATCATGGAAAAGGTGTTTTTTCAGGAGGCCATTATCTCCCCGATAGTACCAAACTGTACATTAGACAAGAATTCCCATCTGCCCACCGATTCTTCCAAGATAATCCCCGAAAGCACAGTGCGTCTGCTACCTTCATTAAGGAATGTGGAAACAACTGAGTCAGAACATCGCCAGAGTAAGTACTGTAACTGTTTTGAGCAGTAGTATAATATTAACTGAACTGTGCTTGCTATTTTTCTTGTCAATAACCATACTGTCTTTGTCTCTATATTTTCAGACCCCCCGATTTGAACCCCATAGAACTGGCATGCTAGACATGTGAATGTGCTCACAAGTGATCTTTTTATTTGCTATATGCAATACGGTGGAGGTTTCTTGTTGACTTTTTCACCCGCCAAAACTTAAAATATATATATATGTGTATGTGTGTGTGAAGTTGTGGATGGGAGATACATAAGCCCTACATTTGCTAATTATACCTATCCCTACTAATGGTTAAAGGCCAACGGAAGGTTTTGCAAATGAAGCCAGGTGCAGATCACCTGGCCTTGATCGACAGCGTTTAAAAAGGTCAGGCTGGATCAGTTTTTTCCTCTCCCCTTATTCCAGCTAGGAGAGCTGGATACTACAGAGAGGCACTGGCCTGAAGCAGGTTTGTTTATGATATAGTACCTCTGTTTTATTGTTTGGTAAGTGGGAAAGCCACCCAAAGATAGCTAGAGAATTGCTGTCTAGTTAAGTCTCAGATAGAGCAAGGAATTATTTTGATTGTTTTGTTTATCTTGATTTTGTTTGCTGGAGTGACAAAAAAAATTAAGCACTTAAACCAGAGCTGGATGGTCCTGTGAGTGTGCTTTATCCTAAAAGACAGTGGGGCCTATGCACTAAGCTCCGTTAATTAGCGCTGAAATGGGTTATATTGCTCGGCCGGAAAAGGCTGAAGCCATAAGCGCTATTCACTAAGGCTGTTTGCTGCATTTTCGGCCTGCCTTGCCCAAAAGTGCCATATCGCGCGATCACCTTCTTCCCCCCTGATATCGCGCTTAAATTTTGATAGCACGATAACTGTTGTAAACAAAGCAGCCTGTAAGAACTGCATGGAGACGCTGCGTCTCAATGCACTGCTCTTACAGGCAATCGTGCTGTCCAAATATGATTTTTAATATAAGTATACATGAGCAGGGGGTCTCCTGAGCTGAACCGCATTGGTTTCAGGTTCGAGGATCCCCTACTTCAGGAGATACAGGCCCCGTTATGGGGTGCCGGTATCCCCTGCAGAATTTAAATGTCCCGGTCACGTGACGTGGGAGCTTTAAAAGTGGACCAGGGCGTGGCGGATGAAGATAAAAAGACCCTGGAAGAAGACAGAAGAAGACAGAAGAAGATGGAGAAGTCCCCCACTATGGATTACAAATAGAAGAAAGAAGATACAGACACTTGTGGATTGTAAGGGTTTTTTATTTTATGGGTACCTGGTTCCTGTTGTTGGATTACCTGTTCCAGTGCTTGTGGTTCCCCTTGATTTCTTTGAGTGGTTCATCTAATGGAAAGTAAACAAAATAAAAGTATTTTATTTTTATTTTACAGGTTTTTTTGCATTTTTTTCATGACGTCCATTTTTTTTATGTCCATTTATTTGCCCTGAATTTATGTATATCACTATGGATATACATACGTACAGGACAAATCAGTGGTTGTATTGTATGTTGATTTTTAATGTGATTCAATTGTTTTTGATTCTCTTTTATTGCACCTGTATTTATGTCTGTAAACTATAGATGGACATACATACAGGTATAATAAAACTTGTTGGCTTGCCTTCTTTGGATGTTTTTTGGAATTGCAATTTGCTGCTTTGTGTAAAAATGTGTTGCTAATGTACATTTCATTTTTTCAAATGTTTAGTTAAAGGCTGTTTGCTATAGATTATTTTATTGGCTTATTTTTGGAAGATGAATAAAGCAAGCAAAAGGTATACTTAACAAAAGTGTCTATTGGAATGTTATCTGTGCTGGTCCTTCCCCCGGTGTGGATGCGTTTTATGGCTAGAGGTGTCAAAAGGTTCCTAAAAGCAAGTGATGTAAGAGTGTGTGTGTGTATCTGTGTGAATACATATCTGTGTGGCTCTCCATTCATTTTTATTCACACAGATACACACACACACTCTTACATCACTTGCATTCGGGAACCTTTTGACACCTCTAGCCATAAAACATATCCACACTGGGGGAAGGACCAGCACAGATAACATTCCAATAGAGACTGTTGTTAAGTATACCTGTTGCTTGCTTCATTCATTGTAACATCGCCGGAAGAAGAGATCAGTGTATCTCGAAAGCTTGCACAAATAAAAGCATTTCGTTAGCCACAGAACGGTATCACCTATTTATTTTTTGATTATAATATATATATATATATATATATATATATATATATATATATACACATGATGAAGCCACTGTACAAATAAATAATGAAAGGTGGGTATCGGGTCAGGGTGGCTTAACCCCTTAATGACTGTAGCGGTTAATAACCGCTAATGTCATTAAGGGGTTAGGGGACATTAGTTTTTCTTATTGTGTATATTTTTCAGCACCCCAGTGTATGGACGGGGAGGAAGATGAGGGTGGCCTTCATCGTGGGTGCCGGACAAGGGTGAGTACAAAATGTATTTATTGTATTTATTGTGATTAATGTATATTAAATGGGCAAATGCATTATTATCCATATGTGGATAATAGTAATTTTGACCATTACTGTAGTGTATGTGTTAGCGGATGGGAGTATTGTTTATTTTTTGGGGTCACACCATTGGCACCGCAGGCCCGCGGATGGCCGCGGGGAACCACGGACGCCCCTGGATGCCCGAGGTGACTACTGGACACCCCCCCGGACACCCCCGGACCCCCGGGACCCTCGTTGTCCCTCGGGGATCACACTTGCACCCCTGCGGGCCTGTTGTATGGATGGTGTGCCAGCAAAAAGGTAAACAAATAATTTTTTTCTAAGTCCAGCTTCTTTTGCGCCTGCTTTTAGCTGGCGCATTTGTTTGGCGCGTTTTTTAAGGCCGATTCACTTAGCGCTGCTTAGTGAATCTCTAGTACTGACAAAAAGCAGCGCAATACCCTGATTGCAAGAAGGGAAGTGTTGATGTATAGCACAGCCACGAGTTCCAACTCTCCATGAGACCGGAAAAAATGACAAAGGTGAACGCTCCAATCTAGCAACAGATCAGGTTTATTGCATGGTGGTGCAGCAAAATAGGACTACACGAACGCACCTACGCGTTTCGTGCACAAGGCACTTTATCAAGGTGACAAATACATGTAATGCTGCTTGATTTATACTCACCTAGACTCTGTCCCGCGCTGCCGGGTGTGACGTCATCGTCCTGCGTCGCAAGGGGTCGCGGTGACGTGGCGTACACAGCCATTGGCTCGGCAAGTCAGGTGGTATGCTAATACTAGCTGACTGTCTCTTTTTTCTAAAACAAACTTTATTGACACAAAAATGAACGCACAATAAAAAACATGTTAAAAAACGCACTAAGATACTGAACTAGCAGCAACCCTGCACAGGAGGTGTCAACAATTGACCTAATATACTAAGGCATAAGTATATATGCTATAGATATGTATTTGATACAACTTATAGCCCCTACCAAAATATTAAATATATCCTGGCATATACCTGTGCAGGTAGTGATAATGAATTTGTTATTCGTGAAAAGAACACATTCACAATGCAATACAAGAAATACAAGAATTATAATGATAAATCTATAAGAGTATAATTCTATATATTAATACAAATTGATAAAGGATAAACCTTATCTAATCAGTGCAATCAATGTTGTTAAGGTATTCTGTATACGAGTAACTGTTATGAAATGACCCTTCGACTGGTGGTGATAATTAGTGGTTAAATGTAATCATGAATATAAATAAACATTATATCACACGTGTAAATAAACATTATATCACCAATAATGCAATGACTTAGATACTAAATAAATTCTAAATAAATTGGTTGTCAGAGGAGCATGAATAGGGATTGGGAAAGCAAAATGAAAATAAGAATAAAATGTGATAGAACTACTGGGATAGACAAATATTAACTAATTAAATAATGAATCCATATATAACTATATTACTAGTATATACAGAATATATATATACATAAAGAATTAGTAAATAATTTATTATTAAATAAACTTTAATTGGGGATTTGAAACTATTTTAAGAAATGACTTATATCCCAAATATAAATATATATCCCAAATATAAAATATATAAAGAAAACAAAACATATCAAAAGTCTACAAAACATATATTTTTTCTTTATATGTATACCTATTAAAGGTCTTTCCATTTTTTGTAACTATGGACACAGAAGAAATTGAACATGCTGACCCAGAGGATCCCACTAATTACATCTCTGGTTATTTTGATAACACACATAGGCTTAGAAAAGCCAAAAAAGTTTTTGATAACCAAACAATCTTGGACTGTGATGATTTAACAGATCTAGAAGATCATTTCCAGAAACTTAATAAACTAATGACCAATGATACCAGAATATGGTGGGATCTGATTTCACTGGAAAATTATTTGCTTGTTAAGAGGATTCCAAGAGGCTTAAGAGTTAAAAAAATCCCCCACGTTCGGGTTTGTAAGCCCACAATTTGAAAACTATTGGATGAGCATTCTTAACGATTGTTCGTTCAAATTGATGGAATTAATTGTAAAATTAAAAACAAAAGAAAAACTGATTCTTGAAAAAGAAATTAAGGATTTACAAACATACCTGACCAAATTTTGCCGAATGGAAGGTTTCAAAGAATTAGATAAAAATCTTGAAAAAAGTATTAAGGATTTAGAAAAATCCATAATGGATAAAAAACAACAAAAATTTGAAAGGGACAAATTAGATTACGATCGCCATCAAGTATACTCATGGGAAAGAACAACGCCCAATAAACGAAATAATAAAGATGCACGTCCCTTTCATTCAACACCAGAAAATAAATCCAATAAATATAGAAAATCTATTCTGAAACCAAGAAGTCATTCTAATACTGCATGTAGTGGAGATTCTGACACAGCAGACACAGATAACATGGCACACACAGTCTCATTCTTCACTACACATGAGGAAGACAATTCCCAATCAGATGTAGATGCCCCTAAAGAACAACGCCCCTTTTGGGAGAGAAAGTATAAAGAGCGAGAACCAGAACACAGACCCCAACCAGGACACTCTACTGAGTCCTCTAGACCATCTGAGGCATCAAAAAACCCAAAAGGACGAGACGGGGGACAAAAACAGCACAATCCAAAAGGAGCACCAACAAAGAGAAAGAAAAACTTCTAAAACAAGAATGTGGCGTGATAAACATTTCCAACGTAGTACTCTCTGATGATGAACTAACACTACTCAACAAGGGCCTGGGATATGTTCCTGACACTGACTTCAATTTATTCCAAACTGTTGTAGACCTAAACAAATTCATTAGGAAGTGTACTCTCAAATTTTTTTATCATGATAGAAACAATCAGGAAACTGATAATAATGATGTGTTTTATGATGTTGACTGTAAAAAAAAGGGTAAACCGGCGCCACAGAAAGTATAATGAAAACCAAACCAAAAAGGTGTATTGTCCAAATGGAGTCCTATTAGTGCTGGTATTCGAGGGTTCTCACATCAACGAAGTAATATGTGAAAAAAGAAAAGAAACATATTATGGTGCAGTAAATCAAAACACTGGGATGAAAGGTGTAAACTTGACAACACAGGACAAACAGGACATACAAAACAAGACACACACACGAAAAACACTCGCACAGGCCTATTAATAAAGAAAAGCTGATTTAATACTGGAGGGTAGAACTGACACGCATCCGGAGGGGTAAAATTACAACCCTACTCACAAGATGCTGGATAAGTCAAGCAACGACCTGGAGACAAGCAGCTGGGCTTCCAAAATGGCAACCGGGATCCTCTCACATCCCTTGAAGAAGTACGCGCATGCGTACGAAACGCGTCGGGAAGTTTCTAGTGTTTTTAGAGCTGTTCCAGTTGTGGAGAATTGTGTAGTTGGCGGTTTTAAGCCTAACAGCGGACTTGAGGGGACATTGTGGCATATCAGTGGAGGACTGGTGAGAGAAGGGCGTCCGGTGTGGAACCCCAGCGGACGTGACGTCACATTCGCCCAGAAGTCCTGTCACACGAGTGATTCTACCTTCACCCCTGTCACGTGAGCACGCCAGTGAGAGGATCCCGGTTGCCATTTTGGAAGCCCAGCTGCTTGTCTCCAGGTCGTTGCTTGACTTATCCAGCATCTTGTGAGTAGGGTTGTAATTTTACCCCTCCGGATGCGTGTCAGTTCTACCCTCCAGTATTAAATCAGCTTTTCTTTATTAATAGGCCTGTGCGAGTGTTTTTCGTGTGTGTGTCTTGTTTTGTATGTCCTGTTTGTCCTGTGTTGTCAAGTTTACACCTTTCATCCCAGTGTTTTGATTTACTGCACCATAATATGTTTCTTTTCTTTTTCACATATTACTTCGTTGATGTGAGAACCCTCGAATACCAGCACTAATAGGACTCCATTTGGACAAAACACCTTTTTGGTTTGGTTTTCATTATACTTTCTGTGGCGCCGTTTTACCCTTTTTTTTTTTTGTGTCCTTGACTGACTGTACTGTCAGTTTTTTACTTGGCTGCCAGCATCTTTTATCACATAAGTGTTTTATATATATTAGCGCTGTTTTACACCATTCTTTTTTCTATGATTTTGACTGTACTTCTTCCAATGTCAATTATGATATTAACATTAATTCTTTTAAGGAAAAGTGACTTTTAACCCCTGAGGAAGAAAGCAAGACTTTCGAAACGCGTAGGGTGGTTCTGTGAGGGCCCCACTACTCGGGTGTGAGTGCTGTACCCTTCCGAAGCTGGGAGCTGTGAGCTGTGAGCTGTGGGAAAGCACATGCTGGCGTAGGAATATCCAACATTTCAGCATTGCTGTGTTTGGTGCACGTGGTGCGGGCAGACCAGGAAGTATCTCTGTGTGTGGTCCTGGAGCTTCTGCAGTGCTGGGAGAGGACTGAGGCAGACGCAGCTAGCTGGAAAAACCTGTCCCTGCCCAGGTGTTAACAACAGCAGCAGCAGCAGCAGCAGCAGCAGCAGCAGCTATCCATAAGAGGGGATACTCTTTGAATTATCCATTGCCTGATTACATCCTGTTTTCGGTAAGCAGGTACCCCCACCCGAGTTGGAGAATCTTGCCTGAACCTAATATATGTTTTTATGTACTATTTTATGTGTAATAAGTGTATTTTATGATATTAATGATATGCCATATTAAATGCTATTGTGAGTAGTTACCTGTTGTTCTCAGCGTTTGTTAAGTGTTGTTTGTTTATGTATGTGTATGTTTTACAGTATTATGCTATGATTTGATTTCTTTGTATATTTACATGTTTACCCTTACCACGTGGAGCATCCAATCGGACGGGCGATTTCCGTGGCTCTGGTTGTATATTTTATAATATATATTTTATAATATCTATTAGAATTGCTTTGATCATTACAGTGTTGAGCGCCACTGATATAACTTCTTTTCCACTTCTATAGCCTGACTAGGGGTCAGGGTTATATCACCGGCTGCCAGCTCACTGTGGGATATAGCGCTACCTATTTGTTTTTTCTCATGAATATTGATTGGGATATAAGTCATTTCTTAAAATAGTTTCAAATCCCCAATTAAAGTTTATTTAATAATAAATTATTTACTAATTCTTTATGTATATATATATTCTGTATATACTAGTAATATAGTTATATATGGATTCATTATTTAATTAGTTAATATTTGTCTATCCCAGTAGTTCTATCACATTTTATTCTTATTTTCATTTTGCTTTCCCAATCCCTATTCATGCTCCTCTGACAACCAATTTATTTAGAATTTATTTAGTATCTAAGTCATTGCATTATTGGTGATATAATGTTTATTTACACGTGTGATATAATGTTTATTTATATTCATGATTACATTTAACCACTAATTATCACCACCAGTCGAAGGGTCATTTCATAACAGTTACTCGTATACAGAATACCTTAACAACATTGATTGCACTGATTAGATAAGATTTATCCTTTATCAATTTGTATTAATATATGGAATTATACTCTTATAGATTTATCATTATAATTCTTGTATTTCTTGTATTGCATTGTGAATGTGTTCTTTTCACGAATAACAAATTCATTATCACTACCTGCACAGGTATATGCCAGGATATATTTTATATTTTGGTAGGGGCTATAAGTTGTATCAAATACATATCTATAGCATATATACTTATGCCTTAGTATATTAGGTCAATTGTTGACACCTCCTGTGCAGGGTTGCTGCTAGTTCAGTATCTTAGTGCGTTTTTTAACATGTTTTTTATTGTGCGTTCATTTTTGTGTCAATAAAGTTTGTTTTAGAAAAAAGAGACAGTCAGCTAGTATTAGCATACCACCTGACTTGCCGAGCCAATGGCTGTGTACGCCACGTCACCGCGACCCCTTGCGACGCGGGACAATGACGTCACACCCGGCAGCGCGGGACAGAGTCTAGGTGAGTATAAATCAAGCAGCATTACATGTATTTGTCACCTTGATAAAGTGCCTTGTGCACGAAACGCGTAGGTGCGTTCGTGTAGTCCTATTTTGCTGCACCACCATGCAATAAACCTGACCTGTTGCTAGATTGGAGCGTTCACCTTTGTCATTTTTTCCGGTCTCATGGAGAGTTGGAACTCGTGGCTGTGCTATACATCAACACTTCCCTTCTTGCTGTCTACTTACCTGGATGAAGAGCACACCCTGGATGTCTAGGAGCCGTGCAAGCACCAAGGTAAAGGGCCGCAGTGCCCCTGCATATATATGATTACCAGTGCCTCTGTTTATTACATATTGGTTACTAGGGTGGGCATACATGGTGATTCAACTGTGGAGGCTTATCAGACCCCACTAGACACTTAGCCCATACCTGATAATTTGCCATATTGTTCATGGACTCTCTACTGTCATCCAGTATTATTTGCACATGTTGTGGATGAATTCTAACCAATTTGGATGCATCACATCTATCCTATCCAATACCCTGATTGTGCGCATTTTGCGCCGAGGGCTGAAAAAAACCCTTTTAAGAGCGATAAAGTGCAGTTATCACTGTTTAGTGAATCTCACTGCAGCCTTATCGGTCTTAAAGGGTACTTTGCACTCTAAAAGCCACTTAACGGAGCTTAGTGAACCGGCCCCAGTGGGTTTTAAGGATCCCATACAAGAACCCTTCAGCGAAAAAGAGAATTTGTCAATATATATATATATATATATATATATATATATATATATATATATATATATATATATAAGCAATGACTTTAGATAATTGTTGCAAATAGTGCAACTGCTATTTAGGCTCCTCCCACCTTCTAGAATATGCAAACTCTGTCATCCTGAGTGGAAGTAGGTTTAAGGGTCCAAAACACTTCCCTGTAACTATGGTGACCTATGATGTTATCATTGCATATAAATACTGGGGGTGGGGGTCTAAGGCTTTAAACCCCAGGAGGATCCTAAATATCACCAGGATAGAAGATGTGGGGTCTCACTATGTGTTTATGTAACTTTATGTATAGAAGTCTGAAAGAGAATGTTCACTGTTTGTTATTTTCTTCGGAGGGAAAAGTGCTCCTTACTTTAGAAGGGCCACTGAAGTATGGGAGTAACACACTTAAACACACTCTTTGCAACTGAAGGAACGTGTGGGGGCTCCTCATGGCCTGGGAGCCCTAGATTAGGGACACTGTGGGGAGGGCCCTTTGGACTTGCCTGTACAGTATGTCCATGCTTAGGCACACCAGTACACTATTGGTAGGAACCTGGGGAATCATGCACAGGATGATTGGTCATGGGAGCCCTGAAGGAGGTACACCTCCCTGAATGTTCTGATAGGGGTCAGGACCTAACTTCGCACATTGAGGTAATCATATTAAGTGCACATTCCCAACTCCGTGGAGGGTTGTAACAGTCACAAAGCATTGTGTACATTCCTGGGGAGATGTTGGTTTCCCAGGAATGAAGAATGTCTGAAAACTTGTCCTGTTCTAATAAAACTGGTGCTGTTTGTCTACCCAGAAAAGTCCCTGGCACCCTTTATTTTCATCTGGAATCTACCTCAAGCTTGCAATAAACAGCCTGCCGGACCCCAGCCCATGAGATCAAGATAAACCGAGTCTGTGCACTAACATCTGCACTTCTACATTAATCTTGTGCAACAAATCCGTTGATGCCAGGTAAGGAGGGATTACACCTATTTTAAAGAATTAAAGACAGAACAGATAAACAAATGTATTTTTTTCAGTTAAATATATTGCTGATAACTTGGTCAATATTCTTCAAAATTTGAGGTAAATCCCTTCATGATGTATCCACAATTTTAAATTGTTGTAGATGGCACAGTTCTTTAGTAAAAATGATGGAATGACAAATCTACTAGTCATTTTCTTAATATTTACCTTAAACATATTATTCTCAAATACATTATGGGTCACTAGTCTCTTCCTAAAAAAAAAGTTCTAATCTATCTTCTATTCCAATAACTGACTTGTACCATATATATGCAGAGAATGGCAAGACTTTGTAGAGTTTATAGATTTCAGCATATGCCACACAACGGTAGAGGTTTGACAGGGAGTCATTTAATCCTTGTTTATTGTAATAATATGTATAAAGCCACATTGTTTTGAATATGCATGGATTCAATAAAGGTGATTGATCTATTCACTTAAGTATTAATCTATACATTTTGTTTTATTCTAGTCACACTCTGTTTCATCAATTTTTTCTACGCGTCATTGTACAGAAGTTTAAAATTTGGAGGAAACAGCAAACACTGTGGTGATGGTATCTGTATTAACTGTGCTGAAGGAAAGGTCAGCAGCTCTATCACACATTTCAAGTTTTAAACTGTTTCACAATTTTCACTAGTTACGTATCAATTTTTAGACAGAAAATACAATTTTATGACAGATGACCTTATCTTCATCAGCAAAAGATCTGCTCTTGAGCTGTACATCAAAAAGAAATATGCTGTTTATAATTCCTCCACATTCCTCTGAATACAGAATAGTATCTTCATTAAATGTCAGATTCTGAATTTACTTTGGAGGATGCTCTTAACTGTAAAAGGACTGTCAGGAAAAATGCAAACAATATAAACTTCCAATTTTTAAGCTACACTGTTCAATATTTACGCAAATCTATTTGTACTGTTTTTTTAAACACTTTATAGACTCCCTTCATAAGGACCAATCTATGATATCAATCAGAGAAGTTGTGTCATTTGGTTCAGTTCATCAATATTTTTTTCTGAATCTAAATATTCCCATCAAGTCTTCAGTAATATGCAAATTACCTAACTAGGGTCAATTAGGGCCTTGATCATATTAATCCTAGATTCATTCAACTGAGCAATGTGAAATAACATGATTAGGGCCTGTGTATCAAAACAAATGTGGTGCAATTCTGGGGCATAACGAATGCACAAGTTATATACAAATCAATAGAATTATTTTCTTTGATACATATGTTGCAATTGTTTCCACTGAATTCAGCCATTTATTTTCTCAATACATAAACTCTGATATTATTTAAGTCCAACTTAAGTTTGTTGTTAGTCATAAAGTTGCACAAGTGCGATATTGGAAATGTTCCTGGTGAAATGTAGATTTTTTTATTATTATTATAAAAGCTCATAGCGATTCACTAAAATATGACAAAATACACAACTTTACTCAGTATCATCATTTGGAATCACTATACACATTGCAGGGGAAATGGCGAACTGTAAACATCAGATTAATCCATTTGATTATTGTATAATATTAATACAAATACATATAAGAGAATTATAAGAAATATACTGTAAGTCTAGATTACTAAGCTTCAATTATGATATTGCTGTGCATCAATTGTCACAAATATTTACCTGCATATTTCTGAAAGGTTTAATGCCATAATAACTGAGTAATACTCATTTAACCTCTGTGATGTGTGGGCTAAATTTGACTACACTTACTGTACATATGAAAATGTGTACAAATGAAGAATCAAAACATTTCCACTGTGGGGAGCCCTATGTTATTACAATTTTGGTGCCTAATGTCCCAACATTTATAGAGCATAAAATATTTATTTCTAATTAAGGGAAGGAAAGAATTAATTGACTGGCACTCGATTTAAGAAACAAATAAAGAAAGCAGTGACAATAGTACTACACTTATTTAAATCTAGTTTACGCTCTGTTATATAATAATAATAACTTTATTTATATAGCGCTTTTTTCCCAATGCGACTGAAAGCACTTTACAGTTACAAAAAAGGAAAAAGAATAAAACATGTAAGGTTATAAACAAGACCAAACACACGGAAATATACAATATAGGATGGGACGGTACTGTAGCTATTAAATGCCATTGCGGTTCATTAATTAAATTGAGCCTGTTTTAATAGATTTCCAAAGAAGGGGACTCTCGAACTGTACGAGGCAGACTGTTCCAAAAAGTCGGAGCAGAGTGGCTAAAAGCTCAGGCCCCAAAGGAAGTTAAGGATATTCTAGGAATTGTTAGGCGTCCTTCATCTGCTGATAGAAGTGAACGAATGGGAGTGTGGGAAGTAGAAGCTCTTTCAGATACTGTAGCCAATCTTGAAATAAATTTGCCATTTTAGAGGCAGCCAGTGAAGAGAACAGAGAACAGGTGTCATGTGGGAAGAATGGTTCTGTTTAGTTAACAACCTTGCCGCAACATTCTGCACCATCTGCAGGCGGTGCAGATTTTTTTTTTTGGAAGACCCAGTTAAAGTGCATTGTAGTAGTCCAGGCGTGAGGACACGAACGCATGGAGCGATTTAGTAAGATCCTCTGGGGGGGATCAAGCGCTTAATTATGGTTATGTACTTTAGGTGGAAGAATGAAGATTTTATGACTGACACCTGATATTTAAGGGTCATGTCTTTGTCGAAGACTGCACCAAGATTCCACTCAAAGATAGAGTTTAGCAGCTGGGAGCTCCTAAATTTAAGGACAGTGTGTTGACCTAGCTGCAGTTGTGTTGTCTTCTGACAGTGAGAATCCACCACGAATACATCTGTTGTATCAGAATTCAACTTCAACCAACTGGAACTCATCAACTCTAGGAGCTCAACATCTATTGAAGACTGATAATAGGTTCTTAGTGCCTGGTGCAAAGAAAAAGTAGAGTTGAGTGCCATCAGCATAGCAGTGATAACCTACAGTAGGCCATGCCATATGATTATGTCACCTAGTGGCAGCATGAACACTACAAACAACATAGGAGATAGGAGAGAACTCTGTGGCACTCCTAATGACAGTGGCATGGGTGAAGAGGAGTAAACTCCTGAAGATACTCTCTGTGACCTGCCAGTGAGAAAGGATCTTAATCAGCTGAAAACTGTGCCACCTAGTCCACGGAAATCCTGAGAGGTCAAGGAGTACTAAGATTGAACAGTCACCTCTGCCTCTCGCCATCAGGATATCATTTAGCACAAAAACCAGATCTGTTTCAGTACTATGCCATCTTCTGAATCCTGACTGGAATGGGTCATACGTTTCATGGCTTGTTAGATGGCTTTTCAGTTGGGTTGCCACAACTTTCTCAATGACCTTCCCTAGAAAAGAAAGGTTTGATACAGGCCTGTAATTCGCCATGCAATCTGGGTCTAGTAAAGGTTTTGTTAGAAGAGGTCTGATGATTGCTTCCTTTTGCAGTTCAGGAAAGTTCTCCATATGCAAAGAGCTATTTTGGCAAACACTGGGCTGATTAGATCAACAAAGACTAAGAGAAGGCATGTTGGGACTGGGTCCAAATCACAGGGAGTGGGACGCATTCCATGGATTGTTTGCACAAGGTCTTCTACATACAGATGGTCAAAGCTAGTCCATAAAGTCAGAGATCCTGCATTCTCATTCCTGGAACCCTGACACTTATTAGTTAGCACAGTCGGGACCACAGCCAGGTTTGAAGTTTCTTTATCAGAGAAGAAGAGAGCAAAATCACCACAACATGACTGTGAAAAGGCTTCACCAGACGGCAAACATGCTGGTTTGCAAAACATATATGGTGCGGAATAACTGAGCTGGTCTATTGTCCGCTGCCATGATCTCATGTGACTGGAACTCCGACTTTTTACTAGTAATTGTGGACTGGCTTTTCCTGATGTGGTCAATCAGTTTCAGAGTGTCCACAATCATGGAAGACTACCGCCAGTGCAGTTGAAGCCTGCAACCCTTCTTCAATTCCCAAATAGAATTGTCGAACCAAGGGGTTTGGCAGTGTGAGGTGAGGGGTCGTATGTGAACAGGAGCAATAGTATCCATTGAGACCCCAAATCTCTACTGTAGTAATCTACAAGAGCACTAAGATCCACGTAGGCACTTAATACATTGGAGAAATCCATGTTTGCCATCAGGGCCAACAAGGAAACAAGATCAAGTGTGTTCCTACTACTATGGGTAGCAGAGCAAACAAGTTGTGTGAAGCCCAGCGCAGTCATTGGGGTGATGCACTAAGCAGTGATAAGTCGTTTTAAGAGCTGCGCGATTCAATAAGCAGTGATAACAGCGCTTTATCGGCCTTAAAAGGCATTTTTTCTGGCCTGCGAACAAAACCCGTCCGATCAGACAAAAAAAGGCAAGCGTGCCATTTTTTGCCAGTCCACTGGATTCTCTAAACAGTGCTAAGTGAATCGTGCTTTAAAAGCACACCGGAAAATCGTGCCAGCTAAAGGCAGGTGCAAAAGGAGCTGGACTTAGAAAAAAAACTTTGTGTACCTTTTTGCAGGCACACCATCCATACAACAGGTCGGCAGGTTTCCGCGGCTGATCCCCGCAATGAAGAAAAGAAACCACTATTACAAAGCAAGCACCCCCTCTCACCCCCGAAATAAACTATTTAAAACACCACTAAAAATTAAATCTAACTAAATAAAAATAAAAATTACATTGCACAAACATTTGTTAACAAACAAGCAAAATACATTTAAAATACATAAAAAAAAGCAAAACAAGCATTTTGGTTAAATGATCTGGCCTTCCATGACAGCCAGTATAGACAAAGGCAAGATAAGACTAGCCAACTACATTAGAATGAATGATATAAATACATAGTATTACCACTGTTGAGCATATTACTATATTAACCCATTAGAAACCAAAGTAACAAGCTAAACAACCTATGGCTACTTGGCCAATTTCTCATATGGATGTTATGCTTTTTGTATTTTATTTGTGTGTTAGCCCCTTTGCAATGCATTGGTAGTCTCCATTGCATCTCAATGTTAAAAAGTGGGAATAGGATTTTGTTAAAATTCCAATTTTATAATTCTAATGGCTTACCAATATTTGTTGGGTTTATAGTCTAGAGTTTAATACCAGTTTTTTCTTATCAATATCAATTTTTTATTCTATTACGATTCTCTTTTATTTTAGAAATTTAATAGTATTTTTTTATCCCATATAGGTTTACTTACGTTTAAATTTTTGGTTATAACTTATTATTATGTTTATTGTGAGTGTTGGTGTTGTATTGTTACCACCATATATCAAGGAGTTGTATTGCAATTTAGTGAATTATTAATAATTATCAATATTTAGTTAATGGTGAAGTTTTGAATTTTTTTAAGTTATTGAATCTAATTTTCATATTAAATGAATGTAGGATTGGTTGTAGTTAGATAGGTTTATGTTCAACAGTTGTTGGTTTATTTATAAATATTAAATAATTAATTTGGTAATTTTGGTTAGTGTATTCTTGGGTATGGTGTGAACAATACAACCATTATTGTTATTTTGAGTAATTATTTGAATTAACAATGTTTATACAAGTTGTAAAGTTATTGTATATGTCGAATCAGTAACCATGTGGTTAGAATAGTTTTACATGAACTCCAGCCTATTTAATTGGCTGTTATAGACCAATCAAACACCCCTGACGAAGTCACGCAACGTGACGAAATGCGTAGGGTTGGTGACATCATCACGTGAGGGTGCATGCACGTGGAGTTCCCTGGCATTCCAGTAATCTAGCCAGCTAATGTCTCTGCTGCCGGTACTTGACTGAAGCAGGAGCGGAGGACGCAGAGGCACCATTAGGTGCAGCAGATCTGCGCCAGCTCGTGGCAGGAGATGGATGTAGCTACCAATCTATCAGGTGCACCCTGCCTTTCCCAGACTTCCCCACCCCAGTGGATGACCTCTAATAGAGATTTCTCTCCAATGTATGGTTGCTTTTTTTAATCCTGTAACTGCAAATCTTTGGGACTGCTGCTTTAAATAAATGTACCCAATTATTATACAGTTACATGCTATGGTTACATGCTATGGAGCCTGCGCGTTTCTATGTTTTTAGTTCATAGTATATATATAAATATTCACCCCTGATGAAGTCGCTTTGCGTGACGAAATGCGTAGGGACGTGTTGACGTCATCAAGCACGGGTAGAGACACGAGGAGCCCCTGGACTCGTAGCAGCTAAACGAATAACATAGCCAAGCCAGCTGACTCTCTCCTTTCTGAGAATCAAAGCAGTGATGGAGGATAAGCCACACAGGCTCTGTGAGACACAGACACAAGGCGTCAGCGTGTGATAGGAGCGGTTGGAGGCTGCATGAGGTTTCTACTCAATCAGGTGCACCCAGCATTTGCCGGACTCTCTCTACACCCATTGATGACATCCCACAGAGTTTTCTCTCCCATGAATGTATTTTTTTTAAATCTTGTAAGTGCATCTCATTGGGACAGCTCTTGCTTAATAAATTTACCCTGATTTTTACACAGATTTATGCTATGGAGCTTGCTTCTCTGTGTTTTGTGTTTCTAGGTTTACAGTGGATGGCTATACCACTTTTCCTAAATCTGCAAAGTGCTCAATAGGACTGGTTTGTTGAACTTTGAACCTCTCTGGATTATTCACCAAGTGGAACTACTGGAACACATCTTCTGTGGTTTAAGTTACATTTATTATAATTGTTTCACTGTTTATTATATATTTATTCTAAATATTATTACATTAGGGGTACACTAATTAATTATTCACTTATTAATAGTTTATTCACATATTGTTTACACATTCCTTTATCTAATTCATATCCCACCTTAGCGCTACATCTTTTGTGTGTGATATATATATATATATATATATATATATATATATATATATATATTGATACTGTGTGTGTGTGTGTGTGTGTGTGTGTATATATATATATATATATATATATATATATATATATATATATATATATATATATATATATTATATATTATATATTTGACTCACAAAAGGATACTGGCAAATACCTTTAGAGGAGGGCTCCAGATGCAAAACGGCAATCTTCAACCCCCTGGGTTTTTCACAAGTTTGTGACAATGTCATTTGATCTACATGGAGCCCCGGCCATGTTACAGAGACCATTACATTCTCCAATGCGAGGTTAACCAGATAGTATATGCCCCTTCAACCCATTCTTGTTTGTGATACACACAGACATGGAAAAGAGAACACCAGTGCAGATTATCTGTCTCGAGATCGAGTGGAGGGAGGAGATTTTAGCCATGTGGGGCCCCAGTCACACACAAACAGTTATTTTGTATGATAGCAACTGAACTAACATGGCAACGTCTATGTGTATTTTTTCCAAACATTTTAACTGCAAATCAAATATCACATTAATGTATTTGTTTGACAAAAGGAATAAATTAAATACCTATTTTAATGACATGCCACTCTTTTTAAACCCTATTTTCTCTCTGTAACCTTTTGTTTTAGTACAGCTTTTTTAGATATAAAAGGAAGAAATGTTTATAAAGACTTAGATTACGTGTTTAGTTAATTGTTAAGAAAATTGTGAATGTCTTATTTCAAGACAGAAGAATAAATAATTTTAAGCACTTTTACAGATGCATTTTTGTTTTCTAAATTATAATAAAAAAAACACCTGGTCAAGTTAGTTATTCTGTGGCACATTGCTTGAAGACCTAAAATGAAAATACAGTACTTCATTAGCAATTGCTATGGTATGTAGTAGCTACGAGAAGAAAAGTCTTGGAAAAAGAATATCAATTTTTTTTTATCAGCATGTTGTTTTCAGAGCTCATTAAAGGGCAATTCACTGAGATGAGCTCTGTTTCTTTAGTCAGTTAATAAATAATAATAACAAAAATGCAGTCCCTAGGCAAAAATTGATGACTTGCTATTGAGTTTCCAGGAGGCTTCAGCGATTTGACACCCAAGTGTAATCTTAACTCTTGCCTATATCATTCTGCAAAAGCTAAGCTTTCAATCAAACTTAGCATGTAAGACTTATTTAACTGCCAGCTCACTCACCAGTGTACAAACCAAAGCTTACACTATATTATATGACGGTATATAGTTATGCAAATAAGAACGTGTTAACAGTGCTCCAATATGTGGAGGGAATCTTTAGTGATCTGAAAATAATGATCACATAAATACCCTTAACTAAATTGATAGTAATTACTGTGAAGATATTAGGGTGATTAATATCACAGTTTATGCTAATTATACTATATAAATGTGAAGGAAAAAACCTTTGTAAAAAAGTGCTCAATATTGATAATAGAACACAAAATAAGGTGCCCAGTGATGGTGAATAAACAAATGCAGTTCAAAACTCTATGAAGGATGGTCCTGGATCCTCCTCAATGAAGGAGAAGTGTTGGGGAGCGCAGACATCACCATAAATAGAAATGATAAAAACACAACATAGTGCACCCCTGCTAAAAGATATTCTGCACTATGTTTTTATTCTGGAGGATATAAGAAACCAGTGTTGGGATTTGCATAGTGGAGCAACTGCACTGGAACGGTGAGTGAGATAGATGAATCTGGCTGCAGCATTTTGGGTGGGATGAAGTTTTGACAGACGGACAAAGAGAATGCCAGCTTGGAGATGGTTGCAGTAGTCAATGCAGGACAAGATGACTGAGGGAATTAGAATTTTAATTGTGGAATGAGGCGAAAAAGGAAGTATCCCATTATATTTTGGAGGTGAAGATAGCAGGACATGAATAGATCCTCAGAAGGTCATTCATTTTTAACCAATAATGTTCTGTTCCCAAAATTGGGAACAGATGTTATTTTTCTTCTTATTAGAGGGTATCCTCAATGCTAATGAGATTCAAAACTAATGTGCCTTAGCAATACTACTATCATAATGTTACCTGGATTAACACGGATTATAATTGCACTGAGACGTTTTAAAAATAGATTGCAAATGCGTATTGGGAAAGCGTGTTATTAGCGCAAGTCAGTTAGGGATGCATTACATGTTAGCGTGCCCCCTAACACTGCAACAATGATCATGTTAAAATGTTAAAAACAGATGCCAAACTGGAAACCTCAGCCATTATTTACTACTGCACATTAGAAATGGCTGATGAATCTTCTACCTCCAGTGCTTGGGCTGCTCATGCTGCTGGCAGAATTAGAAGCCTCAAAATAAACAATGAGGAGCTGGCTATTTTAGTTGTGGCTAACCACTCCAAATCAATGGAGTCTCTCTGCCAGAAGATCAGAACTACAGAAAAGCAAAGCATTTTGGGGTGCTTATTGGAGAGCGTTAATTCTCTCGGCTAAAAAAGCAATGGGCAGACAGTAAATGTAAGGTAAAAAAAATGGCAGACCTTGCAGCACAGACAAGAAAGACTGGAGAGGGCCCACCTATCCCATATTAGTTACATAGTTACTGTACATAGTTATATAATAGATGAGGTTGAAAAAAGCCATGTGTCCATCAAGTTCAATCTATGCTAAATTTAGACGACAGATACTTTATCCTATATTTGTACGTAAAGTATATTGATCCAGAGGAAGGCAAACAAAAAACCCAGTGGAATATAATCTAATGATGTCACATAAGGGGAAAAATAAATTCCTTCCTGGCTCCAAGAATTGGCAATCAGATTATTCCCTGGATCAACATTCTTCCCATGTTTACTTATTTGGTATATCCATGTATACCTTTCCTTTCTAAAAAGATGTCCAACCATTTTTTGAACACATCTATAGTATCTTGCACCACAGTCTCCATGGGTAATTAATTTTACATTTTAACTGCCCTTGCTGTAAAGAACCCTTTCTTTTGTTGCTGGTGAAATCGCCTTTCCTCCAACCTTAAGGGATGACCCTGTGTCCTTTGTACTGCCATTGGGATGAATAGTTCTTTTGAAAGCTCCTTGTGCTGCCCCAAATATATTTGTATATTGTTATCATATGCCCTCTAAGACTCCTCTTTTCTAATTTAAATAAATCTAATTTAGCTAGCCTCTCATAAATTAGATTGCCCATCCCCTTTATTAATTTGGTGGCTCTTCTCTGCACTCTCTCTAGTTCCATAATGTATTTTCTAAACAGTGGTGCCCAACATTGTACTCTATCTTCAAGGTGTGGTTTTACTAATGCTTTATAAAGGGGCATAATTATGTTTACTTCGCTTCAAACCTTTGCATTTTTATTGCAAGATAAGATCTTGTTTGCCTTTGCAGCTACTGCATGACTTTGAGAACTATTGCTAAGCCCGCTGTCTACAAGAACCCCTAAATCCTTCTCCATCAAAGACTCCATTTTTATCCCCACATAATTTGTAAGTCACCTGTCTATTCTTGTTTCCCAAATGCATAACCTTGCATTTATCTTTATTAAACCTCATCTGCCGTTTACCTACCCATGGTTCCAGTTTCTCTAAGTCGTAAATACATCCTGCTCTGATTCTACTTCCTTACACAATTTAGAGTAATCAGCAAACATGGAGACTTTTCTCTCTGCTTTTCACGGAAGACCAGAACTTTTAACACCAAAATAACCCGGATCCTTTGATTGAGCAAAGCAAGAGATAAAATAAATTGTCATTTATTTACACAATGAACATACACAGCTTCATTTACAAAATATTACAAAAATATACTTACTGGGACAGGGTAAAATTAAATTCTCTACTTCCAGAACTAAAACTTTAGAAATAGAGTCTCTGAGCACAATCTCCCAGGAGCGGGGATTGTGCATACGCAAAGCTGCAAAAACAGTCTTTGGCTAGTGGCGCCGCTCGCAACCACTTTTTCTCCCCCAGGACTGCTCGCTTCGTTCTACCCTTGTAGAATTGGTTTGATAGTCCTTAGTTCTTATGAACTCTTGAAGCTGGATACAAATCTTGGTTACGATGTTACAATTTTGTACCACACAATGAATCTAATTTCATGATCGGCTGCAGGGATCTTTAAACAATCTCTATGCTCTGTAGTCAATCGCTGCGTGGGAACTGAACAGCCCACATATCCCCAGGTCTTGCCAGTAATGCCCAGCACCGGGCAGGGGCTTCATAGTATGCAAAGGGCATGTGCAAACTTTTCACCTTTGTCACTTAACATACCCGGCCAAGCCTCCTTCCCTGGCGCCGGGTAGTCTACTCCACCCGGACATTTGGACATCTGCTAGGATGCCAGCACTTCTTTTCCCCCCGCCCCGCTTAACACCTTTAAAGGTCGAAACCTTTTTAACTCCAGACTTTTGTAGACATGCTGGAACAATGCCAGCGTCATGTATTAGGAGTCGGGCTAAGTTATGCATGACTAACTCATAGGAATGTCCTGCCATATACCTTTTGATCACTGTACTTGTGATTCAAGTGTTTTCGCTGCTCCGCCCGTCTGAATGCAAACTCCTTTGCTCTTATAATATTAATACACTTAAAAGAGGGGGACTTTAATCCATGACATTTCATGAAAGTTTATAAACAGTAAAATTTAACCGTTTTAATGATTCCCCCTCAGCCGCACGCACAGCAAAATTCAAAGCGCTAGGACGTTCCTAGCCAAAGTTAGCTTGCTGCTTATTTGCTAGGCGCAAGGCTGCTAGAATTTAAAAACCTTTTTTCCTTTCTGCGGTCTGCAGGGAAACACTGTTGCAATATTCATGGTTGATACAGTACATAACTGTTGCAATACTTATACAGTTTCACTCAGGATATTGATGTGGTCCCCTTATACCTAGCGGGAAACACTCAGACATTTTCAATACATTTACAGGGTTACAGTTGTAGCCATTATTGGGCTGCAGAACTGACACTATAATTTCCCAATATGACTCAGGGGCACCCAGCTGGGCATAATACCTGTATTTACAGGCCTGTTACCCCCTCACGGTCACAATGCTAACCTCAAGGTCATTAATAAACAAGTTAAAAAGCAGGGCTCCACTCACAACTTTAGCCCAACCTGAAAAAGTTCAATTTATCACAACTCTAATTGTCTATCCTTCAACCAGTTTTCAATCCAGATACATTTATTTTTACTGAGTCCAATTTGCTTTATTTTGTACACTAACCTCTTGTATGGAACCGTATGAAAATCCTTTGGAAAATCTAAGACAATATCAACTACATCTCCAGGGTCTAAATTCCTACTTACTGTGATGGGAGGGGGTAAGCAGGCTATATAATAAAGTTCAAGCCCATATGGTTACCCCTGCTCTGTGTATAAGGGTCCAAGAGTGTTAGCTCTTGGACCCAGTAACATTGTATTATTGCATTGTACTTTATGTAATAAAACCATTTTTTGTGTTTTTTCCTTTCCGGGCATGCAATCAAGCAGGGATTGCTAGTGTTTGCGTTTCAATGGGGGGTTTTGCGGAGGAACCATTGTCCGAATATGCCTAGGAGGTTGGGGTCCAGAGTTACCGGTTCCCCAACAAATGCTTGATTCTCGGATACATGTAGGCACATTGTCCCGGCAATACTTCAACCTTGAAAATGTAACCGCAACTCACCACTAGGCTACCCTGCTTTAGTATAAATCGGAAAGGAGAATGAGGCAAATGGATCACTATGCATTCCTTTAGCTGAGGGAATCCCTGGGTTAATAGGGGTACCAAAGCTGGTGCCAAGGTGAGCCACAAACAGTATATGGTTTGGGGGTGCCCAACCATACATAAGGTTGGGGGGACTCTGAGTCCAAACTGAGTCAAATGGAAAGTGTGTGGGGAAATAAGGCAGGCAGAAATAAAGAGACAACATTTTTTTCCTTTTTTGCTCCCTGTATCCTAGAGACTTCAAACTTTGGGAGTCTAAGTCATTTGGCATGATGTATCCTTCCTAAATCCATGATCACTATTACTAATAATTTTGTTTTCTATTAGGTATTCCTGAATATTATCCCATATTAAACCTTTAAGTAGCTTCCATACTATTGAAGTCAGGTTTACAGTTCTGTAATTCCTGAGTTGTGATCTAGCTCCCTTTTAAAATATAGGCACCACATCTGCTTTACGCCAATCTATTGTTACTGATCCTGAGGAAATTGAGTCATTGAATATTAAATGTAATGGTTTGGCTATTGCTGAACTTAACTCCTTGAGAACTCTTGGATGTATGCCATTGGGGCCGAGTGCCTTACATACTTTAATTTTATCAAGCCGCCTATGAGCTTCTTCCTCAGATAACCAATTGCTCATTAATATAGAGGTTGTGGCTTCCTCCTGCAGCACTACTATTGAAATTGTTTCTTCCCTGGTAAACACAGAGGCAAATAATTTGTTTAATACCTCTGCTTTTCCCTTATCTCCAATAATCTGCTTGCCTATCTCACACTGAAAGGGTCCTACTGTATATTTTCTTTTCTGATTTTTTTTGTTATTAATGTACTTAAAGAACTATTTAGAGTTGATCTTACTTTCTACTGCAATTCTTTTTTTATTATCCATTTTTGCTAATTTGATTGCCCTTTTGCAATTCTTGTCACATTCCTTATAATTCTGATATGATGCCTCCGTCCCTTCTGACTTCAGGAATCTTAATGCCTGCCTCTTTTTTTTTCCATTTCCTCCCCTACCTGTTTATATAGCCTCATTGGTTTTGACTTATTTGTTTTATACTTATAACCCAAGGTTATACACTGATGTGTGCTTTTTTAACAATGTTTTAAAGACTGACCATTTATCTTCTACATTTTTCCCTGCAAAAATGTAATTCCAATTTATTCTTTGTAGATTAGTCCTCAGTTTATTTAAATCTGCCTTTCTAAAGTTTAAGGTCTTTGTTGAGGAGAAAAAGTAATGGGGAAAAAATGCCAGACCTTGCAGCCCAGGCAAGAAAGAATGGAGGGGGCCCACCTGTCCCATATTGAGGAGCTTCTCAGCTCTATTATCACACACTCCCAGGTAATGGGACTACCTGAGTTGTGGACACCGCGGTACAGCTAGTGTACAATACAGTACATATATAATACTCTAGATATCAATCTCGTGTGTACATGTCACTTTAGAAACAACCTTCAAAATCAAAACAAACATTACTGTCTTATTTGCAAACACTCACACATACAAGAGAGGAGTACATAGCTAAATAACATATGTGACATGCTTACATGTGTGCACTCATAAGATTATCAATGAGTATAAAGTTATTCATTACCTATATGAGAACCATATAACTGCTCACTAATTACAAGAACACTAGTTTAAGCTACACTTAAAGAGTCTCAGCATCTGAGTTAATATCAAACTTGATCAATCATCTTAGAAAGATATCTAAACACCTCCTTTACCAAGCACTTATCAACTATGATTCAACCTCACAGATTCACTAAAGAATCTTTTTTTTCTTTCTTCAACTAATGACCACCCCACTGCTAAAACTATTTACCTGTGTCCTTCAAATTATCATCCTGTCTAAATGCATTCGAGACTTACTGTATGATGTTTCCCATTGCAATAATCTTAGAAATAGTGACTTTGAAACTACTTAACGTAACTTACTGCCCAGGACAGAATTGAAAAGGAGAGATAACTCTAAATAATATTTAATGACAAAAGTGATATAAATTGTAGTGTACCTCAGTTCACATTCAGGTGCATGGGAGTAAAGGCCTTCTAAAGTTTATCAACGGTTTGTGGATTAGGGCCTCTATATATTGACCTGCTATAATGTTCAAAAAAGTAAGATGTTCCAAAATAGCAAATCCATACAAATGTGCTACCATGTACCACATTGTGTATAAATGTATTTGAGGATTTTATATTTTTCATTTTCACGACCATTATACAGATGCCATTCGGCTGCAGCAAGACAGCCTGTGTCTGTGGCTACAGAGTCCATCGTAGAGGAGGAGCCCACTGTGACCCTCTATCTCATGGAGGTCACAGAAGAAGGGACAGAGGATACTCTAGCCCTACCAGCTGCACTAGCTGAAGCATCACAAGCTGCACCCCTATCACCTGCCTGTCCTGCTGCTGTCCAAACTGCACCCCCAACTGCAACTCCAGCAGCACCGAGGACTCAGACCATCTTTCAAGAAATACTGATGGCACACCAACATGATCTGCTAGAAATGCAGTTCAATGGTTTAAGGAGGCTGGAGACCCAGATGCACTCTCCAAGCTTCAGCACACCATGGTGAGGTATCTGCCCAGCAATGTGATCAAGCTATACAAGAAAATAAACAGGTTCTGATCAACACCTTGCACCAGCACAGTAGTGCTGTAATCACTTCTATCAATGGGCAATCCAGCAGGAGCTGGAATCTATACGTGTCCCCTTCCCTTCCATTGGCACAAACTCCGGTGCCCCAATGGAATCCCAGGTAACACCAGAGGTTTCAATAATTGAGTAGCACCCCCTGCTCCTCGTCTACCATGTGGACTTATTTTGCCCACTTCTGTCTCTGAAATTATTGCTCTCATATGTAGGATCATTATTGTATACTTTATACAAAATGGGAAAAATATAAACACTTGCTCTATACTGAGAATGGTGCATCCCATGGATAATAGTATCCGGATGGAGACTATGAATATAATACAAGGACTGACAAACATAAAGAATATCCTTTTGGGTGGGTGCACTCCTTCAAATAATGTTACACTTCTATAGTGTTAATTGCACTACTATACATCTAGTATCAGTGTTCAGTTATAACAAACATTGATCATGGTGTACATATATTGGGAGAGATAAATAGTTTGACTTATTAGGAAGTGATGTATGAATGTTTGAATTATAGCTTACCACTTCCTAAGTAGAGACTTATTGTCATGAGCAAAAGACACTTTTGGGAAAAAAAATACAGTGTCTGCACAAAAATTACTTTTAAAACCTTTTATTTTTAACATATAACTCTCAAAATAAATATTAAAACATAATTAAAAAGTTCCAAAATTATACTGCATGGTTTAATTGTTCTTATTGTAGTAGGCAATTTGTCTTGGGACTATAATTAGTCACTTCATGGACTTGCAAAATGTACTTTATTTCATTCCTATAAGCAATAAGCAGTTTATCTCCTGGGTATATTTGTTGTTATTATGTATCACTTAGTTAGATACAATTTGATTGGAGCAACCTGAAACTAAGGGCAATCAGAGGCAATATAATCAAGAAAGATGTAACATTGTTGCAACTGGACTGTTAGTGTAGATACATTGCACAATTCGTGTGTACTCAATTTGACAACTTTCGAATTACAGTAAATTCACTGTCTGATGCTTGAAGGTCTAATACATGATGAAATAGTATTTAAACACACTTGTTGAATGAGCCCTATATGAGTGGCCAATTGTAATCAATTACTGACATTAGTTGTTGACAACATTGAGAGCCCGATTGGAAGTGCAAATATGTTCCAAACAGGCAGTATTAGCAGACCAAATAGCCTCCAATGGAGCAAATTTTTTCAAGTATAATTCTTCCACACAGCATAATGCCCATAGTGGCAGCAATAATCTCACTTCACTTTATATTCACAATATGCTTAAACCTTGATTGCAGATAGGCATATATTTAGCCTTTGCTAGTGTGTTGTAATACTCTATGTAGTACTTGAAATGGCAGCACTGTGCTGAGCTTTGTATCCAAGTCCTTTGAAAAACACCACAATATCAATTGTAATTACAATGTTCATGATATATACTTAATTCCTGAGGTATTGGTAAAAGATATTTATACCATGTTATTCCATATTGCACACCTTGATTGTAGATATTAGCATATAATGTCCTTTGCAAAAAAACTTTCTTTCATGAAAACTTTCAATTAGGCATAATTTGAAGATTTATGCATCTGTACAGTTTAGTACTCAATGTTTAATACTTGTATGGTACTTTGCTGCATGTTTTTCCAGTCTTTTGTAAGTTGTTTTGTTACCAATAATAGCCACAAAATTCACAATTTTCACACAATTCGTAAGGTGCCTCAATATTTGAAGATATGTACCATGTTAATCCCTATTGCGTGGCTTGATTCAAGATATAGGTTTGTATTTAGCTTCTGCAATAGTAATACTCTTAATACAGTACAACATAATTTAGTTATGTGCGGCTGTGCAGTGTTGTCCTCTGTTAAGTGCCTATAATGTCCATGCTATGCTGCACAATTTACCCCAGTCCTTTAAGATATATTTCTCATTGTCAGATCTTAACACAATGTTCACAGATACTTGTGCAGTTTGTTGTAAAAGAAATAGTAATGAGTACATGTTCCGTGGTAGTCAGTATTCCTCCATGTTCCTCTGTTGTGCTCCATTGTTTTGTAGCTCCATTGAGGGAGATGGCATCCTGCAGGTACGCGTTCTTTGTCCGTCCGGTTGCCAAAAACTCATGCAGTGAATTTGATTGAACATCGTTTCCGACAGCTGTTTTGCTGTAATTATGGCTTCTTCTGGGGATACGTAATGATGCTATGAAGCATTGTTATACAGGCATACCCAAGTTTAAGGACACCCACATTAAGGGAGGCAAGAGAAAGATGCACCCGCTCTACCTAATGTAACCAAAGCGGTCAAAGAAACAGGCCGGTGCAATAGGGCAAGGGGATAAATATCAAACACAGAGAAGAACACTGTATGAAGTAAAGACACTAACATACAGATAAGGCCCTATACTGTATATAATGCACTCAAGGTTTGTGGGAGAGAGTACCCTACTGAGTGAATAATTGCAGTACAAAGGAGATAGTCTGGACCAAGTAGTATGGGTAAATTGTTGTTTATTAAAATACTTTATTGAGAATAAACTATTAAAATATAATGGAACCAGTCTAATGTTATGAGTATAGGAACTGAAAGTATTCCGTGCTGATGCCCCGTAGAGGGTCTATATTTAGCAAGATATACTAAATATATGACACCTGAACAATGATAACCGTGCAAGTGAGAAGTCCAAATAAGACTAAAAACATCAGCACAATGAAAGACCAAAAGCACAGGTACCCAATGCCTAGTGTAACGTGGCTAAAAGGGCTGCTTCTGATAGGTCATGATGTCACTGGATAGCCTGTAAATCGTAGCACTCACAGAAAGCACTGGTGTGATATTAAATAAATATCACCTAACATGTAATGCCTCTCAGAAATATATAATACTGTAAAAGTAATATCACATGAGGGCAACAATGTGGTGTGGTGAATAACGGTGTGGGGTAAATGTAAGCCCACACACTGATTAAAGACACACAAGTGCACACTTGCAGTGTTTGCCACAGTGATAAGTGGACAAACACGTAAATGGAGTAGCTGGATTCGCTGAGTTGGCAGAAGAAACCCTGCATAAACTAACCCTGAGCACCAGTAACTACACACAGGGACGGAGGTGGAAATATGAGGTCACTACACACCAATATATGCTGATCCTGCGGGGATATAACAGTGCAGCAGGATCGTGTACTCCCCCAAACTGACCCTTAATAACATACCCCTACAGCACACGGGGGGAGAGGGGTGGGGAGAGGAAAGAAAAGAGGGAGAGAGGACCCTCAACCGACTTATCTGAGCTTGCCCTGTGGGAACCGATCCTGTATGGCAAGTGTGGTGAGTGCGCAGCTTAGGAGGCTCCTATGCGTTTCATGTATACAATACACTTTATCAAGGAGTATGTAGTGTCTTAACATGACTTCCTTTTGTTTTTCTCTTTCTCTCTCCAAGACTAGCATCACTTCACTTGGCTGCACGCCCATCAGGATATACAGGAAAGGGGCATCTGTGAGTATTACTCTTCATTTTCTACGAATGTTTATTGTGAGTCCAGGAACCATCCCAAAGAGGGTTTGATTGTGGTTTTTGACCACTTATCTTACACTTCAGGGATCATTGGTCTGTCTGGGGACTTTAATATAGCATTGATTTCATCAACCCTTTGTCCTATCCTGCTCATCTGTATATAATATACATTATACAACTGAAAGGATCCGGAGATTGAGCGCACTTGTCACTAGTTGTTAGATTAATTGAGCAGGCTGAACTCCTGATTGCTCATAGAGTTTTAAAAGTCAGGAAGTGACTAAACACAATGAGACTGACTGCTGTTCCCACAGAAGGGGGACAGAGAAGAGTTCTCCCCAGCTATGTGAAGCTGGCACAGCCCCCTAGGCTTGCTGAATCGTAATCACATTGCCTGCTGGGACTGCCTGGGTTATTAATCCCAGGAAGAAGGAGGGCTGCGAGACCGTGCTGAAGCGTGGATGTCCTGTCCTTAACATTGGACTTACAGAGGAAAGATTCTCTGAGCTCTCGTGGGTCCGAGCTCCCCTTGGAAGGAAGGATGCGAGACCGTGCTGAAGCGAGGATGTCTGCTCCAAACCATGGAAAAAAAGATAAGAGAAACCCTATAGTGCTGTGTGCAGAGACTATATTATAGTTAACTATAATAGTACCTCTTTTGGGGTGGTAACCAGCTTAGCTGTTCATCCAGTTCGTAAGGGTTGAAGCTAAATGTGTAGTTGGTTTCCCAAGAGCAGTAGGCGTTTTTTATTATTTTGTTTTGACTTAAAGGGCGGGTGGGCCAGTTAGTGTATTTTTTAATCCTTGTAAATAAACCCCAACTAGAGAAATACTAAGTTTCATGCCTTAATCTGGGACACAAGCTCCTACGCTGTGACGGAGATTCTCACAATGGTTTATGTAGTTGTTTCAAGTGTCTACAATTAGAAATGTATTCCAGTAAGTCTTTATTATCTTCACTATGCCAAGATTAAAATAAACACGCATAATAGCACAGTACTACAGTACGTTATGCAGTTAATAGTATATAACTGTAAAATACAGTTACAGATGTAGTGCTACAGTATTTACTTTTGGCGTGGGTACAATGAAAATTGTTGATGAATGGAATCTGAACGTTGCACAATTGCAGTCCCGCCATGCATACAAGGCCAGTAATGCTTGCTGCCCTGAAGGATTAATGCAGTGGGTTTCCCTGCTTCTGAACGGGACTCCTGCAGAGTTAATCCTACCGGGCTGCCACGTCTATAAGAGCTGTGCAGAGAGAAGCAGTCTCTCTCTGTCTCACCGAGCACGTCTTAAAGCATTTCTATCTATTTGCATTATTATTTTTAGTACAGAGAATTGAAGCAGGGGTCTCCGGAGCTTAATCCCATTCATTTCAGGTCCGGGATTCCTTGCTTCCCAAAATACAGACCTAGGGGGTGTCAGTAGAGCTGTGCTGTTTAAATGTCCTGTTCACATCTGTGATTTGGGAGATTATACTTGCTTGTGAATTTTACTTGCAGAATATTCCTAACCTCTGCAGCAGATTGTTCATCAGTTTCTATGCTGATCTAACCCACCAGCCAAATCACTTCATTGTGAAAAGAAATAAATTGAAGATGAAAAAGAGTGCAGAGGAATACTGTACAGTACATACTAGATATGCAAAACACATGACAGGAGCAACTGTATACAGTAGTGTACATACTTGTGTAGCCCTTTTTCTGAACCCTCCCAAAGGAACTACTGGTCGCTGTACAACACCTGCGGCTCCAGGAGATCTGAGCTTCCGCTAGCTGGGAGCCTGGGGTAACACTTACACATTTCCTTAGCGCAGCGCCTCCACTTACCCAGGATCCCCGTGATGTGAGATTCCCCTGGGCAAGAAACATACAATAACTAGCACACCATGTGTATGATAACCAATACCTTTTACTTGAGAACATACGCACATATATCAACAATAGAATAACAGGTGTCCCTCTACAGAGGAGACACTAATAACCAAGGCGTCTCACCAAACGCTTCCCCCAACACCGAGTGATCCCCCCCAATGTCCATAGGATCCCCACCCAATGTCCCGCACTCTTGCAGAGAGAGGATATCGGTGACTGCGCAGTCACTATTAAGCTAAGGGCCCGTTGGTGCACTTGTGGATGTAAAGTACCTGCCGAGCACTCCAGTACTCGGATCAGCAACTGCTTCACAAAGGATCCGTCGCTCGGTGATTCCGTCTGATCCCAAACGGGTTCTTTGCTCGAGGACCGCCAAGGGCGATATCACCCTGGATATAGTCTCTGTGGGCCCCGACTTGAGCCTGAACCTCTTCACAGGAACCGCAGCGTCCGCTGTGTCCCTATCTATCACTGGCACTACGTGACACGGTCCCTAACCTAGGGCCTGTCCCTGTAGCACCACAAACTGGGGAGTGAGGACCTATCTGGGACCTAAGGGGTTAATAGCCTGCTCCGCTCTACTAACTCTTCCCAGTCCTGACTCTAGCTAATACTAACAACGCCTGCAGCAAACACACTGCACACACAGTCAACCTGCAGCAACCCACTGCACACACACAGTCAACCTGCAGCAACCCACTGCACATGCTGCATACACTTTGCCTACTTGTCAGCGCTCACATCACTACCAGCCGTGACACTGACAAGACCTCACACTCACACACCTAAGGGCAGAGTCCCTAACCTAGGGGCTGTCCCTTAGTACTACCCACTACCCTGGTGGGGATTGGGGCCTGCCTGGGACTTGGGGATCCTTACCTGGTGCAGGAGCCACTTGCTCCTTGCACGCTTCCTGCCCCTTCCTGCTCCCAGCTCCAACTGCCTGCGTGGGCTCAGCATGCGAAAAGTATCCTTTCTCCTGCAGGGAAATCCTAAGCCCTATTGGCTCCCTGGTATCACGTGGGGCGCGCAGAAGCTCCTGGGACTCGTAGTCCCTGCCTAGAGCCTTCCCTGGTAGGCTAGGGTTTCACAGGCTTTCTGGGCACTGTACTGCGCATGCGTGATCTGTCTGGGGCCTTCCCTGCGCCTGCTTGTCACTGCGCATGCGCGAACTATCGCGCAATGGCGGCGCCCTGTTCCCCGAGCTGCCTGGACCTCGGCAACGCGATCGCGGCCCTAACAATGGGCCGCTCGCGTCCCCGGCAACCGCCCGCATCAGGGAACAGCGCACGGCTCCCTGCACTAGCCCCCACCCCCGCGTTGTGCTGGCGGGTCCGTCGCTGGCTCCGGCGGCACCCGCGAACGCTCGGCACACTACAGAGAGGGACAAGGAATGCAAAATAAAACCGGGGCTACACTTGGTTCTGACCTGTGACCCATCCTACAAACCTTTGTCTTCCCTTGGACATGATATCTAATGCAGCTCAGTGTCCCCTGAATGTCCCCTTGCAACAACCACCATTAGATTCACGTGGTTGTGAATCCCTTTTTGTACATTATGTTAATTCTAATGTCTTTGCTCATTTTGATGGTCATAGGTGCTTTTCACCATGTTCCTTTGAAAGCATTAAAAACTACAGATATTCTCCTATTGATTACACCTTGCCACAACAGACACCAAATTACCAACTCTGCCCTTCCCAACAGTAACACCTTGTATTGAATGTTGCCCCTGTCAATAGTGGCATAGCTATACATGCGTGCGCCCCTGGGCAACATTTTTTTCCAGGGTCCCTTTATGAGTGAACATATTCCGTAAATTCAGGAGTTTACATCGCCCCCCCCATGATGGCGACCCTGCGAGCCCCTCTCATTTATACCTCCTCACTCTCCTCATGTATTTCTCTCCCCCCTCTTGCACCCCCTCCCTCACTCCCACCTTTTCCCTCTCACACTCTCCCCCTCTCTGCTATCACTCAGTAACTCCCCCTCCACATTCAATCCAGCTCCCTCAATCCACCCCTCCTCACATTCATTTTCCCCTCCCCCTTGGCCACACACACATACAATTCCCCCCTACAAAACAGTACCCCCCCACATAATACACAAATTAGAATAACCACCTATGTGCACACTACAATACCCTCACCCCACACACATTCTGCAATAACATCCCCCCCCACACACACACACACACTACAATAACCTCCCCCCCAACACACACACAAAGACACACACTACAATAACCTCCCCTCCAACACACACGTACTACAATAATCTCCACCACACACACACATACTACCAAAACCTTCCCCCACATACACACTACAATAAACTCACTCCCCCCCACACACTTCAATAACCTCCCACACACACATACTACAATAACCTCCCTCCCCCCACATGCACACATAACAATAATCACCCCCCCCCACACACACACACTGCAATAACCACACATGCACACACTGCAATAAACCCCTCCACACACACTACAATAACCACCCCACACTAAAATACCTCCCTGCACACACACAAACATACACACACCCTGCAATAGCCCCCAGAGGATGAGGGGGAGATGAGGGGTCCACTGACTGGGCATCTGAGTAGTGGAGGTCTGACCGAGTGGCTGTTGAAGCATCTGATATTGTAAATATGCATAAACACTGGGGAGTAAATTGGTGTTTTTGTCCCCGGGGCAAGTTTATGCGCCACCCCCCCAGCACACTGACAGATACTGAGGCACACAGCACACTGACAGGCACTGAGGCACACACAGCACACTGACAGGCACTGAGGCACACACTGCACACTGACAGAGCAAACTGTAACTGACAAATTTACACATAAACACACCCTGCAAATTGACACACAAATATACACCACATACCTTCTCACAGCAGCACATAGTAACTCTCCCCCCCCCCCTGATGTCATGGAGAGCAGGAGTGGACCGAATTCTGCAGCTCTCTGCCTCAGTTCCTCCCCTATTATCTGCTTCCTGCTCTCTCTCCCCCCTGTCAGCAGCCCTGAGTGGGCCCCACTTAGAGCTCAGGCCCCTGGGCTTTGCCCGGGCTATACCTACTCCCCAGGCCGCCAATGAGAAGTGACCACATTTGGACCCTTAAACAGAATCACCATCAGCTGTATGGTATACAAAGAAATACAGACATTGGATTTTCATGCTCTCGATCAGACCTCTTCTGCTGCATCTCTCTTATCTATTATTTGCTTCAACAGTGGATCAATTCAGCTTCTATAGATTCAAGAACCTGCTTAGTGATATACTAGTTATAGCACAAAGGACCCTAAGAAAGCACATGTTACTTGCTGATAATACAAGATGACCCCATGGCCATTAAACACTCATCTAAGAATAAACTGGTTCAAGTATCCAAAACTCCAATGGACTTTAAGACCAATCTGGAAAAAGAACCACACTCTAGACCCAGCTCACCCAACTCAAGCCCATCACATCCCACAAGAGACCCCACTCATTTCACCTCAGACCTAGCTCACCCCACCAGGAACCGACCTCCAGTAGGAGGGATCATGACCCCCATGCTACTGACTGACCTACAAGAAAGTGGCACCCCAGTGATCCTACATGTGCCTATTTTCCAATGCACACCTTGTTCACCTGAACCATGGAGGAATAAATATCCCAGCCCATCGGGATCCAGTACATGACATCCCTCTTTCCCTAATACCCAGAGAAACTTTACAAATATATGCTACACATTGCAGGGGATAGCCACATCAATTTGCACAAATAATATTCCAACATCATGTGCCTTTTTAATGTTACATGTGTGCTGACGAGTATTCTAAAACTTGCCTTAAACTTGCCTTGGTAAATCTGGGGCTATCACCAAGAAGATCCAGGTAAATTGGTGATTGCCCCAGATTTGTTTTAGAATACTCGTCGGCACTACAGTATGTAGAGTGGGCCAGGAATGTGCACTTTGATGGCTCCCATGGTAAGAAGGCTATTCCGAACTATTTGAGGAGAGCTTTTTTGGATGCACTTAGGAAGCAGTATAAATACACTACTCGTGTAAACATGACAATTTTAAATAAATACAGTTTTTATTTAATTTAGTCAGGGGGTGTGCAACTGTTTTGCATTGTTTTCATCCTTGTTTTGCAGATTCAAAGGTCACCATCAGCTATAGGCAAAGAAAGAAAACTAACCGCTCGACTTTAGTAATACATGTAATCTTGTGACATACAGTATGTGGGTCTCTGTGACGGTGAAGGGGTAACCAGGCCATAAATAAAGGTATTATGCATGCTGGTAACGTCTGAGCCCTATTTCAGGTTTTAGAATGTCAGCTCTTCAACCTGTGTATTGTACCTGCAATGCAATGACTGTATTGTATGACAATAAAGGATTTATGTGTTTTACCTTTCAAGGACTGCTACCCAGTGGAGATTCTCAGGCTATGAATTTCAGGGGGGACTTTGCGGTAAACGTGTTGTCAGAATGTGTCTAGGTAGAAGGGATTAAGAGTTGCTGACCACCCCAAAAATGTATCCGGGAATCAGGTCAGATTCCCGGCGCCATATAGACACATCACTCCGGTCAATGTCCTCCCTTGAAAAACAGTTACGCGACTCACCGTCGGGTTTCCCTGCTTCAGCACAGACCAGAAAGGTAAAATGGGGCATAGGGATTTGTATATCCCGGGTACAGTCAAGTGTCCCTAGGTTGGTAAGGGTTCCCCAGTATATGCCCAGGTACCCCAGAATCAGTATAGAGATGCGGGGGGGTTCTCCAACTATATATTAAGTTGCGAGATGTTTTATGAAACCTAAGTCCAAGTTTCAGTAAAGGAAAGTGATACAGTCCTGGGAGCGTTTTTTGGTTCTAAAGAAAATTAGGTTTCCTTAAGGGAAGAAGCTACAGCTCTGGGATTTCAGCTAAGCATCTTTTCATTTTACTTCGGGACAGAGGAAAAAAGGAAAATATTTTTTGCTTCATAAAAGTTTAATAACAATTTGGCTGTAAGGGTTTTACAGTCTAACTCAGGTTTACAGTGTATTAGGGATATGGCTAGGGGAAATAAAAGCATACAGTCCCATTCTACCCCTCATAGCCCAGAAGACTTAGATAAAGTAAAACGTGTAAAAGTATATTTTTATTAAACTGAGATGTTTGTAAATCTTAATATATAAAATCGAAAGGTTAGTGCTATCTGCGGTGAATCTGATTGGTCCTCAGCCTCTGGCCAATCAGATTGGTGAGTCTGACGTCACCCAACTGCCACTCTCTTCCCCCTCGGCCACACATACACACACACACACACACACACACACATTCTCCCTCCCCCAATCACACTCACCTCCCTCCCCGGCGCTCACTCACCTCCCTCTCCGGCGCTCACTCACCTCCCTCCCCGGCACTCACTTCACTCCCTCCCCGGCGCTCACTTCACTCCCTCCCCGGCGCTCACTTCATTCCCTCCCCGGCGCTCACTTCACTCCCTCCCCGGCGCTCACTTCACTCCCTCCCCGGCGGGGGGACAGGCAGTGGGCAGGCAGCCTGCAGCTGCCTCGCGGCACTGAGTGCCTAAGATGGCGGCGCCCGGAAGGACCCCTTCCTCCTTCGCGGCGCCGAGTGCCTAAGATGGCGGCGCCCGGAAGGACCCCCTTCCTCCTGCAACTGCCTCACGGCAGCGCCGCTGGGAGGTGGGAAATGGAGAGGTGAGTGTGTGTGTGTGTGACACTGTGTGTGTGTCACTGTGTGTGTGTGTGTCACTTTGTTTGTGTGTGTGAGTGTGTGTGTGACACTGTGTGTCTGTGTGTCACTGTGTGTGTGTCAGTGAGTGTGTGTGTGTGTGTCAGTGTGTGTGTGTGTGTGTGTGTGTGTGTGTGTGTGTGTGTGTGTGTGTGTATGTGTGTGTGTGTGTGTGTGTGTGTGTGTGTGTGTGTGTGTGTGTGTGTGTGTGTGTGTGTGTGTGTGTGTGTGTTAGACACTGTAGGTGGGGACTGGAGCTGCGCATGGGGGGGGGTGAGGAGCGAAGAGAGAGGGGGGCAGAGAAACATACAGGGGAAGTGGAGAGCAGGGACCCGGAAATTTTAAGCAACCCCACCCCCCTGTCACCTGTCCCGCCCCTCCTGTCCACTGCCCCCCCCCTCCTGTCCACTGCCCCCCCAATCCTGTCCACTGTCCCCCCATCCTGTCCACTGTCCCCCCCTCCTGTCCACTGTCCCCCCCTCCTGTCCACTGCCCCCCTCCTGTCCACTGTCCCCCCCTCCTGTCCACTGTCCCCCCCAATCCTGTCCACTTTCCCCCCTCTCCTGTCCACTGTCCCCCCTCTCCTGTCCACTGCCCCCCTCCTGTCCACTGCCCCCACTCCTGTCCACTGCCCACCCCCTTCCTGTCCACTGTCCCCCCCTCCTGTCCACTGTCCCCCCACCCCCTCCTGTCCACTGTCCCCCCTCCTGTCCACTGTCCCCCCCTCCTGTCAACTGCCCCCCCTCCTGTCCACTGTCCCCCCTCCTGTCCACTGTCCCCCCTCCTGTCCACTGTCCCCCCCTCCTGTCCACTGTCCCCCCCTCCTGTCCACTGTCCCCCCCTCCTGTCCACTGTGTCCCCCCCTCCTGTCCCCTGTGTCCCCCCCTCCTGTCCACTGTCTCCCCCCCCCTCCTAGCGGGAAATTTAACTCACGGGCAACGCCGGGTCTCTCAGCTTGTGTATTATACTTATAAGCTGGGACTTTCAAAGATGGATTCTGAGGGAGGATAGTTAGCTACCAATTTGTGGTGCCACTAAGTCTGCCCTAGGTCCGTACTTCAAAGTCACAGATGCTGCAAGAGATATAAAGCCATTTGGGCAGGATGGTTAGGTGGAATAGCCTCATCCGGGAACCATTGTAGCCATCGTGGCCAGCATTTGCCTTCCCAGACTTGTAGGCACCTAACCCAGTGGGTGACATGAATGACAAGTGGCTAGGGTGGCAAATTCACGCATGCCCTTGTTGCATTCAGAAGAACTGCTTGCCCGGCTTTGGAAGACTGGCAGCCCTCTGATTGGCTGGTTGTAAAGTTCCCAGGCTTGGATTGGTTGTAGTATTTCATGAATGAATCAGAAATACTATAAGAAACTCAGCAGCCAATCTGGTCTTGAGATTCACATAGATTCTAAGCGCTAAGACAGCAACGGCAAATTTGAAATCACCAAAAGATGCTCTTGGAGAAATAGACGCGAGCCGGCTTCAGAAATTTCAAGGCAAGAAATTTTCTGTTCCACTTTTAAGACCAAGTTCTGAAAAGAGAACGTAGCGGTCGTGGCAGGAGCTACACGCCTAATGAGTACCAGGATGTTTGGCATCTCCGGAAGAGATACAGCGGTGGCGTCACAAACGTCATGCCGATTTGAGTTCCAGGACTTTTGCGAGTAACTCCCGGTCAACCTAAAGACTTTGTTTTATGGACTATTTCAACTAGGAAAGTTTAGTTTTGTAGTACGGACCCCCAGTAAGTGTGTTTTCTTCTGTATATTGTAATCCATTGTGTGTACGTGTGTTTCATCGTAATTTGTTTTACTTCTTGGTTTTGCTCAGTGATATGATCCCGGTATAAAGGTGTAAATTCCTGGTCTCCCTTAACACTCCCCCCCCTGAAGAAGCGTGCAGAGACATGTGAAACGTGTGTCGGGTCTAAGTAACGTCACAAAAGTGGTGCCTGTTGGCGAGGATGAATACAGAGGATTTCCATGCTGGAACTGGTTTTATAGCACTGGTTTATTTTCTGGTTTACATCAAAAGAATATGATTATTTTAGGCAGGAACCATTGGCACACGCTGCCTTCCCTGTCGCATGTCTCCCATGGTTTATGAATGTCTTGCGTGATACCGGAAACATTATAGATGCAATATATACGTATATGCGATGCAATAGACGTATAATATACTTCAGCTGCAGTCCGCTGATCACCTAACTCAGGTTTACAGTGTATTAGGAATATGGCTAGTGGAAATAAAAGCATACAGTCCCATTCTACCCCTCATAGCCCAAAAGACTTAGATAAAGTAAAACGTGTAAAAGTATATTTTTATTAAACTGAGATGTTTGTAAATCTTAATATATAAAATCGAAAGGTTAGTGCTATCTGCGGTGAATCTGATTGGTCCTCAGCCTCTGGCCAATCAGATTGGTGGGTCTGACGTCACCCAACTGCCACTCTCTTCCCCCTCGGCCACACACACACACACACACACACACACACACACACACACACACACACACACACACACACACACACACACACACACACACACACACACACACACACACACACATTCTCCCTCCCCCCCAATCACTCTCACCTCCCTCCCCGGCACTCACTCACCTCCCTCCCCGGCGCTCACTTCACTCCCTCCCCGGCGCTCACTTCACTCCCTCCCCGGCGCTCACTTCACTCCCTCCCCGGCGCTCACTTCACTCCCTCCCCGGTGGGTGGACAGGCAGTGGGCAGGCAGCCTGCAGCTGCTTCGCGGCGCTGAGTGCCTAAGATGGCGGCGCCCGGAAGGACCCCTTCCTCCCTCGCGGTGCCGAGTGCCTAATATGGCGGCGCCCGGAAGGACCCCCTTCCTCCTGCAGCTGCCTCATGGCGGTGCCGCTGGGAGGTGGGAAATGGAGAGGTGAGTGTGTGTGTGTGTGTGTGTGTGTATGTGACACTGTGTGTGTGTGACACTGTGTGTGTGTGTGTCACTGTGTGTGTGTGTGTGTGCCACTGTGTTTGTGTGTGTGAGTGTGTGTGTGACACTGTGTGTCTGTGTGTCACTGTGTGTGTGTCAGTGTGTGTGTGTGTGTCAGTGTGTGTGTGTCAGTGTGTGTGTGTGTGTGTGTGTGTGTGTGTGTGTGTGTGTGTGTGTGTGTGTGTGTGTGTGTGTGTGTGTGTGTGTGTGTGTGTGTGTGTGTGTGTGTGTGTGTGTGTGTGTGTGTGTGTGTGTGTGTGTGTGTGACTCTGTGTGTGTGTCAGACACTGTAGGTGGGGACTGGAGCTGCGCATGGGGGGGGTGAGGAGCGAAGAGAGAGGGGGGGCAGAGAAACATACAGGGGGTGTGGAGAGGGGGGACCCGGAAATTTTATGCGACCCCACCTTCCTGTCCCCCTCTCCTGTCCACTGCCCCCCCAATCATGTCCACTGTCCCCACCCTCCTGTCCACTGTCCCCCCCTCCTGTCCACTGTCCCCTGCTCCTGTCCGCTGTCCCCCCTCCTGTCCACTGCCCCCCCTTCTGTCCACTGTCCCCCCCAATCCTGTCCACTGTCCCCCCTCTCCTGTCCACTGCCCCCCCTCCTGTCCACTGCCCACCTCCTCTCCATTGCCCACCCCCCTCCTGTCCACTGTCCCCCCACCCCCTCCTGTCCACTGTCCCCCCCTCCTGTCCACTGTCCCCCCCTCCTGTCAACTGCCCCACCTCCTGTCCACTGTCCCCCCCTCCTGTCCACTGTCCACCCTCCTGTCCACTGCCCCCCCTCCTGTCCACTGTCCCCCCCTCCTGTCCACTGTGTCCCCCCCTCCTGTCCACTGTGTCCCCCCCTCCTGTCCACTGTGTCCCCCCTCCTGTCCACTGTGTCCCCCCCTCCTGTCCACTTTCTCCCCCCCCCCTCCTAGCGGGAAATTTAACTCACGGGCAACGCCGGGTCTCTCAGCTTGTGTATTATACTTATAAGCTGGGACTTTCAAAGATGGATTCTGAGGGAGGATAGTTAGCTACCAATTTGTGGTGCCACTAAGTCTGCCCTAGGTCCGTACTTCAAAGTCACAGATGCTACCAGAGATATAAAGCCATTTGGGCAGGATGGTTAGGTGGAATATCCTCATCCGGGAACCATTGTAGCCATCGTGGCCAGCATTTGCCTTCCCAGACTTGTAGGCACCTAACCCAGTGGGTGACATGAATGACAAGTGGCTAGGGTGGCAAACTCACGCATGCCCTTGTTGCATTCAGAAGAACTGCTTGCCCGGCTTTGGAAGACTGGCAGCCCTCTGATTGGCTGGTTGTAAAGTTCCCAGGCTTGGATTGGTTGTAGTATTTCATGAATGAATCAGAAATACTATAAGAAACTCAGCAGCCAATCTGGTCTTGAGATTCACATAGATGCTAAGCGCTAAGACAGCAACGGCAAATTTGAAATCACCAAAAGATGCTCTTGGAGAAATAGACGCGAGCCGGCTTCAGAAATTTCAAGGCAAGAAATTTTCTGTCCCACTTTTCAGGGCCAAGTTCTGAAAAGAGAACGTAGCGGTCATGGCAGGAGCTACACGCCTAATGAGTACCAGGATGTTTGGCATCTCCGGAAGAGATACAGCGGTGGCGTCACAAACGTCATGCCGATTTGAGTTCCAGGACTTTTGCGGGTAACTCCCGGTCAACCTAAAGACTTTGTTTTATGGACTATTTCAACTAGGAAAGTTTAGTTTTGTAGTACGGACCCCCAGTAAGTGTGTTTTCTTCTGTATATTGTAATCCATTGTGTGTACGTCTGTTTCATCGCAATTTGTTTTACTTCTTGGTTTTGCTCAGTGATATGTAAATTCCTGGTCTCCCTTAACACTCCCCCCCCTGAAGAAGCGTGCAGAGACATGTGAAACGTGTGTCGGATCTAAGTAATGTCACAAAAGTGGTGCCTGTTGGCGAGGATGGATACAGAGGATTTCCATGCTGGAACTGGTTTTATTGCACTGGTTTATTTTCTGGTTTACATCAAAAGAATATGATTATTTTAGGCAGGAACCATTGGCACATGTTGCCTTCCCTGTCGCATGTCTCCCATGGTTTATGAATGTCTTGCGGTGATACCGGAAACATTATAGATGCAATATATACGTATATGCGATGCGATAGACGTATAATATACTTCAGCTGCAGTCCGCTGATCACCTCTTTGCCAATCAGATTGATTATATGGCAATTTTTTTTAGACATGCCCAAAACTCTGATATTTATATCTAAGGGTTACAAAGAAGCTAACTATCTTTCTGAGGTGTATATAGCTGCGTACTTCAGGATTTGTCCCTATCAATAAATTTTGAAATAGATAGGTGCACTATCAGGATATACTTTACTCTAGGAGAGGGACATTTACCCTCCCATTTGTGATTACCTATCTTAAAATCCATGTATTGTACAGGAGTCTATTCCTTCTGCCGGCACAGTTTGATACATCTACTGATTTAGCTACATGTACTAAGAATACATTGATCAATACTGATCAATATACTGTATCCATGGAGTTAATTAAAAGCTCCACAGCTGTACCCAGACCTAACCACTGGAGACTTTAACTGATCACTGTAAATAGTTTTCTCACATATAGGGTCTATTCTAGTAGCTGCGATGAGTCTGCTGCTATCTCGCAAGGTTTGGCATGTTCCCATCGAATGGTTTAAAATTTGAGTTATCACGGTATTCAGAAAGAATCTGAACCCTTTAAGCCGTGCGATAGAAAAATGCCCAAACCGTTCGGATTAGCAGAAAAGTAATTCAGAGATTTTTTCTAAGTTCTCCCGCCTGCTATTTTATCGCAGTCTGAGCTGCACGGGGAGACCCGCCTCTCCCTGCACATCTCTTGCAACCGATCACAGTGTTTTTATAAACATTTGAATACTTGTGTGCAGGAGAAATGTACAAAAAAGAGAAAAAAAGTGCGCTACTACTTACGTTCTGTAAAATAAGTGCAGGAGGAAAACAGAGCTATTGAGGCTGGACAGTCTGTATTTGCATTTTGGGACATTCTTGGACTCTGTAATCTGTAACATCTCGAGTAGGACATCTTGTGCCCCCTGGAGTGGAGCCACCTACCTTGGACAGAGGGACATCTCTGGAAGACCCCCAATGTGCAACAGATAACGTGTCTCCCCTGACCAGATACGTTGCAGCATTGGTAACACATGTTTTGTTACATGATATGCTTTAAAGATTTTTTCTGATGTCCGCAGATTACTTACTTTTAATATATATATTTATACTAAAGATAATACACTATGAGGGTTGTGCGCTTTTTTTTGTATTGTTTCTCTTCTACTGTGCAGGAGCAGGGGGTCTCCAGAGGAGAACCTTGTTGATTTCAGGTACGAGGCCACAATGCTTCATGAGATTCAGGCCCTGATATGGGGTGCCGGTATCTCCTATGCATTTAAATGTCCTGGTCACGTGACGCAGGGCATTTAAAAATTGCATGGGGATACTGGAACCTCATAACAGGAGCCTGTATCCCGGGAAGCAAGGGTCCTCGGACCTCAAATCAACGTGGTTCTGCTCCGGAGACCCCCTGCTCATGCACACTAGTATTAAAATACAAATAAAAACGGCTTAATTACCTTGGCTGCTAGCTGTTTAGTCAATGAAGGAGTTAAACTTGTAGCCTGTTTATTTGGGCATAGGGGGGGATTAAGGGGGTTGTAGCCCCAGGGTGGGTGGTAAGGCCTGCCGGGAAGGTTGCGGGAGTGTTAAACCCCTTCACTACAATAGCGGTGGAAAGCACATGGTATATCTCACAATCCAATTGGTTCCTGTACCATGTGATGGCAGCCTTTTTTTTTTAAAGGATGTGACATCATCTTTTAAAATGAAGTCACATGCTTTAAAAAAATGGAACGTGCCACACGGTACTTCAATTAATCGGATAGTCCCCAATTCGATTGACTGTAGTATCATGTGATAGCAGCCATGTGGTTTTAAGAATGTGACGTACCTCCCTTGGAGATGATGTCACAGCCTTAAAAAAATTTAAAAAAAGCCTATCACATAGTACAGCGTCCAATCGGATTGGAACTGTACATCTAATCCTAAATTGTGACATCACTAGCCTTATATAAGGCCTGTTCGGTCTCATTTTAGCTTAAGTAGCCATGAGACGACATCCATTGATGGATTCACAATGGGGATTACAAGAAAAGAAGAAGATTGAAGAAAGAATATTTTTTTTACCTGATTCGGAGCATCGCTGAGGTTTGCAGAGGATGGCGTCGCTGTTTGAGAGTGTCAAAGTGAGAATATGACATAAGGGGGGGGTCTGACATAAACAGCACGGGGATCTAAGCAACCATTTTGAGTCAGCATCCATCTTAGGTGCCTGATATTGTCTATTGTCTGTATGAAAGTTGGAATGAACGTTAGTTTAAAATACAATTTTTTCTTCTGAAGTTCCAATTGATATTGAGCGGTTCAACTAAGCCAAAAACCTTGAGAACAAGAGCAATGTGCCAATGTTATGAAAATATGAGACAGATAGGCACAGTGTCTCATTCCGAAGGTGGGGGGGGCAATGTAGAGTAAAAGTCACCGGCTTGTATAAGGAATATTAGCTGAGTCATTTCATTTCTAATATGCATCCCATAATAATGCTTTAACTAAATGTGTTCGTGTGCATAGTTTGTTTACCTTTTACGCTTACGTAGTGACGACACGCAACCTTGTAGAGGGGGCGTGGGTTTAGTATTTTGTGTATAAATATGCCCTGTATGCCACCATGTTTTTGGGAGAGCTTTTGTTTTGAAGCTGTCTCCGTTGTGCACTTGACTTGAATAAATTCACGTGTTATTCTGTTTCAAAATAACCTCAGACTGTGTTTTTTATTTACGCTGTTCACAGATGGCGCCCGAATAGGGACCCAATATCATCGGAATCGAGCACCCGGATGAATCACTCCTCCATCACTCAAACCTGAGCTCACATATGAATCAAGGTAAGGCTACCTGCATTTTTTAGACAAACAGCCTGATTAAATTGTTTTGAGTGGTGCGTGGAGCTGATTTTTGAACGGTGTCTTATCTGATGTGACGAGTAAGAATCCCTAGCAGTTTCACGTGAATTTATTATTCTCTGTTCCTGTATTCATTTTAAAGTGTAAGAGTTGTTAAGAGTTGTAGGGGCTAAGGTAAGAGTCCCGTTAAAAGTTTTGGTGTTTTGGTGATGAAGGTGAGTGTTTTTGTGCTTAAAGGAATTGTTTTCAGACCGTCCTGGGTTGTGATAAATATTTTTGTTGTCTGAGCAGGAAGGGTCCCTGATTATACATTTGCTCTGTTTTGTGAATTAACATACCAAGTGAATTCATGGATATCTGGTTAGAAGGTCTTATCTGTATCCATGTTATAAAAGTATAAGGTTAATCAGGACTGGGTTGGACCCGCTGAAGTGATTCAAGTTTTTCTTTGGTATAGTTATGGTGGGAAAATGTGATTGGGGAACAGTCTTGTGACAGGTCCTTATTTGCATATTTACACTATTCAGAACAATAACATGCCAAAAGAGTTATATGTAATCAGCTTGCGTTGATTATTGTAACGCTAAATTGTACAGGTCAATTAATAGTTGATTGCTGTAGCCGAAGTATTGTACAGGTCAATTAAATTTGATTTCTGTAACAGGGGAATAATGGGAAACCAAAAATTCTCAAAGGATTATGTGTCTGCAGACGAAAATAATAAAGAATGAATACAGAGAACGAAAAGAGACAATATAAATATTTTGTTGGCCAGTGAATGGCACTGTTTTTGTTTGTACTATTATCAACTAATTGCGCAGATGTTTAAATGAAAGAGGGATCTTTTTCTGTGGGATTGATAAGCTCAGGGAGCGCTGTCGCGTGTGTTTTTGAATCCCACAGGGAAACATACCTTATGTTAATATGGGTCAAAAGAATTATGTTGAGGGACAGAAGGGTCCCGCTGCATTAATTTTTACCATTGCCAGGACAGAAGTTAATATAATAACAAGTGAAAAAGAAAGTGAATAGGAAAGAAATAGCAAGTGAATTTGCCGATAGATAATCAAGGCATATGTGTTGTTGAGGAAGTAGAGGGTTATTTTTATGAAAGGTTTATATGCAGAAATTGGGATAAAATTAGAGACTGTGTGTAGATTGTTTGGAAGGGACATAAAGTGTTATAAGTGTAAAAAGGTAGGACATGTTGCCAGTAATTGCAGAGCAGCCCTAAGAGAGAGAGTAGAAGAAAAAGAATGGAATTGGAAAGATTTGTTCGTACTGGCCACACGAATAGGTCTTTTGAACCAGAAAATATTATTTTTCCTTCTGTTCTAATGGCAACTAGAAAGAGAATAAAAGCAGGTTTTTTATATGATAAGCTGATTCGCTGTGTAGGAGAGAAGTTTGTGTCTATGTTCTTTGTCTGTATTGTGGTTTCTGTATTGTGTGTAAACCAGTAAAAACATGTCAATTGCATTTCTAGAGGATTAAGATGTTTGGGAATATTTTGTGTTTAAAAATGTGGGTAAAAGCTCATAAGCATTGTTTGAAGTATATATTGTATTGTATGTTTTCATGTATAGAACGCCATTAATAGGCTCAGCGCTTCACAGGAGTGGTGCACGTCGTAATCATATAGTTATCAAATGGTAAAGGTAAGAGGTCATGGAATAAGTGATCCAGACATAAAAGTAAAAGTTGAGCAAAGAGAAGTCACTGATCTGAGGAGCTTACAATCTACTTGGTAGGTAGGGAGAGCATACAGAAACAGTAGGATTTGATTAGAAGCCAGGAGAGGAATTTCAGGAGGGGAAACGCAGAATCAGAGTTTAAGTGTAGAGTGATTCTGGCAGCAGCGTTTGGGAGAGATAGTAGGGAAGACAGGTGAAAGTCAGAAAGCTGGGATAGCAGGGGATTACAGTTATCAAGATGCGAGAGAATGAGGGTCTGAATCAGAGTTTTTAACAGTTGAGCAACAGAGGAACAGGTGTATCTTTGTGATATTGTGGAGGAAAAAGCGACAGTTATAGAAATGTTTTGAATGAAAGAGGAGAATATGAGAGAGGAGTTGGGAGTGACCCCTAAGCAGCGTGCTTGAGCCACTGCATGGAAGATTCAAGAGTAATGTGGAAGGAGATAATAGGGTCAGGTTTGGGAGAAAGTGTGAGGAACTCTGTTTTTGCCATGTTAAATTTAAGGCAAAAGAGGGCCTTCCAGGATGAGATAACAGAGAGACATTCAGATACTTAGGTTTGTATGGTAGGTGTAAGGTCAGGGATTGAAAAGTAAATGGTGGTGTTGTCAGCATAAAGGTTATATTTAAACCTAAGATATGTTATTAGGTCACCTAGAGAGAGGGTATACAGAGAAAAGAGAAGAGTGTGGTCCACAGAGGCAAATGCTTCAGAGAGGTGGAGTAATAGGAGCAGAGTGTGATGACCTCTGTCTTGGGCAGCATGTAGTTCATGAGTTATTTTAGTGAGAATTGTCTCCGTGGAGGGAGCAGTGCAGAAGTCAGATTGTAGAGGGTTAAGGAGAGAATGGGTGTTGAGAAAATGGAGCAAGCAAGAGAATACAAGACAAGTTCAGTAGTTAGAAAAAGGGGTAGGGTCAAGCTTGCTATTTTTGAGTCATGGTATAACTATTACATGTTTGAAGGAGAATGGAAATGTAGCAGATTAGAGGGAGAAGAGGAGATCAACAGTGATGGTGACACTCTCTTTTGAGACAGTGGAAAAAGAGTCAAGGAAAGCAGGAAGAGAGTAGGAAGCGGAGTAGGATAGGAGGAAAAAGAGGGAATGTTCTGGTGTATGGATTCAACCTCTTGCTTAAAATTGCAGAAGAGTCCTGAGGTGAGGTGAAGGAAGAGTTAGTGTGGATTAGACTTGTGAGTGTTGATTAATGGAGAGAAATAGGTGTGTGTAGCTTGAGAAAGGACAGAATTGCAACAGGATAGCATAAATTTGTAGTGAATTAAATCAGTGAAACTATGAAACTTCAAAACAGAAAGCATTAAAAAGAACTGAGTGGAGGGAAATAGCATGAGCGTGTGGAGTTATTTGTGTGTTAAGAAGTTATATGAACCTCAGCTATATAAAAGCCTGTTGGTTAATTTTTGAAAGGTCATAAAAAAATGTAGTTCTTAGGGCTCAGGATAAAGCTCCATGTATTTAAACTTTAAGCAAAAGTTCCAATCCAATAATTATTATTTTTCAGGAAGAAGCCGTGGTATACCGTTATCTTATCTTTTCAGGGTCAATTGGCGAAACGCCCAGAAACAAAATGGCTCTTTGCCCGGAAACAAGTATTATAGAAATATTTTTTCTTTAGTCAGATGAATATGCACAGTGTCTTTAAAATGATAAAGCTGACCGTGTGCTCAGCACTGTGCAAAGAGATTATATAAAGCAAGAAATTAGTGTGAAGTCTTATACATAATCATTTGTCTATTAACTGAATATGTGATGTATGTTATAACTTTTGATCATTTATTTTTTCCAAAGGTGTCCGTAAGCAGTGGTTATTGTCAAAAATTGCTGTGTAATCTAGAATGGGTTTGCCAGGAAGTGGTGAATTTTGTAGTCATTTGTGGGTGTGTCTTGTGCATAGGGTTAAATATAGGGTCAAAAGTGCAAAAGCAGTTACATAAGTGAATAAGGTATGCATTATATACAAGGCATTTCAAATTTTTAGCAGAATAGTTACAGTGGAGTGTTTGAGTAAAAGCCAGATAGGGATGGGCTAGGGAAATTTATATGGGTGAAATAATTGCTTAATTGGGAGGGAATATTTTTCCATAACAGTGGATAATATTGGGAGAAAAGAGATTGGCCTGTAGTTTGAGACAGTGTTTTTTGTCCCCACTTTTGATGATTGGGACAAACTATGGTAGTTTCCCAGGTCTTAGGGATATGGCCTGCAGACAGGATAGAATTAATTATGGAAGCAAGTGGGTTTGGCAAGGGATGAGGCCCCAAAGTTTCAGGAACTTAGATGGTATCAAAGTCAGGTTTACATGGGCTACTTAGTTTTAATTTGAGAGATGAATTAGGAACATTAATAGGGAATACCTCTGTCTATATGCGGATGCTAAGACAGGAGTAAACACATTGATACAAGAATTTATTTCTAGGTATAAATTATCTCCCTATGAGACACATATGGGATGACTTGTGACTATCAACAGTCCAAAGGAAAGAATTAAGGACCATGTTATTGATAATAAAACAATAAGTTGTATGCAACTAATATAATTTTTGAGTCTCTCTAGGCAACGTTGAAAGTGCACCTACTCGAGATGGGGTTAATAGTCATGCTCTTCATCCCAGTTGAAAAGGCCTAAAGTAACCACCAATACAGCAAAGTCAAAGTGGCAGAGTTCTTTTCCTGGACCCAAAGTACAGTAAAGCTCGTTCCAGTTCCACCAAACGTTCCAGCGCCACCAAAGACCAAAGTCCTCTAAAGCACAGCCGCATCAAGTTAACGTCTTGCCGAGTCAAAACTCTAACCGTTAACCAACGAGGAAAATAAGACACCAGGCTAAGGCCAGGTTTTATCAGAACATTTCATTTTTTCAGAGACTCAATATTTTTATTCTTTAGAGTGTGTTAAGTTAGAAATTTAAGGTGTATGTAGAATTGAGCCTTAATGGGAGGATTGGTTTCCTGGAAGTGTGGCTTGTGAAAGCTCTTGTATGTGTTTTGGCAGTACTCATCACTCTCTATGTATGTGTCATATGCAGCAAAACTTTGATCCAGAAGTGTGTTGCACCTCCACCGAGAGGAGGGGGTCACCCAGGAGCATGTGTCAGCCACAAGGAAAGGATCATAAGTCAGCCATGTTGACCATCGCAGACATTGTCTGTTCTGATATTCTGAGTGAATGATGTATGCAATGCGTGCAGGGGTGAGGATCATGCATTTCGCTTCCACAGATACCAAACCCCCTCAATTCTCAGTAATATAATGGTGTGATGATTCTAAAATTATATGATGATAGAGATAGATGCAATTTCCTTTATCTAGCAACTGCATATCCAAAGAAAGGTTGCTTGCATAAAATAAGGTTTTTAGGATTATGTGTATAATTTCTGTATTTTTCCAATTTTTTTAAGGGAACCTCTTAAAAGGGTGTATCACACACTAGGAACAAGAATCAATTTATGGGTCAAGTGTCTCCACCAACCAATGAAACCTGTGTAAGAATGTATGTTTAGTCAGATAATAATTTACAGGAAGGATGTGGCCTTAATTTTGCAGTTTTAATTTTATCATTAAACCAAGAACAGGTTCAGATTAGTCTTATGGCCTTACAAAACAGAATTGCTTTAGACTATGTTTTAGCTTCCAAAGGAGGGGTATGTGTTTTGATTAAAGACAATGTTGTGTTTTTATTTCAGATCAGTGTAGCAATGTGCAGCATGAACTTGATTAAATACAAGAGATTCAAAAGAGGTTTACAAAGGGAAGTGACAGATTATCACCCTTGGGGTTAGGTGAATGGTTTAGATCACTTGGAGCAAACATTTTTTGAATGCTTGGATGTGTGGGAGTGTTACTTGTCATATATGTGTGTGTCACGTGTTGCAAAGGTATGATCCACAGGTGTGCTACCCCCTCCCCCATTCGGATGCCACTCTTTGCAGATGCCAGAAAACAGCAGTCCCTTGAAGAAAGAAGATGCCGATCAGTTATTCAACTCCAAAAGACATATTGGCCGCAGCGCCTTACGAGACTATGACAGTGAAGGGCACGCACCCTTGTCCTCTGAGTTATCCCTGGACTATCATCATGAACTTAATTCTCAAAAGCTATGTTTTAAGAATAAAAAAAGGAGGGAGAGTCAAAGTGAGAATATGACATAAGGGGGGTCTGACATAAACAGCACGGGGATCTAAGCAACCATTTTGAGTCAGCATCCATCTTAGGTGCCTGATATTGTCTATTGTCTGTATGAAAGTTGGAATGAACGTTAGTTTAAAATACAATTTTTTCTTCTGAAGTTCCAATTGATATTGAGCGGTTCAACTAAGCCAAAAACCTTGAGAACAAGAGCAATGTGCCAATGTTATGAAAATATGAGACAGATAGGCACAGTGTCTCATTCCGAAGGTGGGGGGGGGCAATGTAGAGTAAAAGTCACCGGCTTGTATAAGGAATATTAGCTGAGTCATTTCATTTCTAATATGCATCCCATAATAATGCTTTAACTAAATGTGTTCGTGTGCATAGTTTGTTTACCTTTTACGCTTACGTAGTGACGACACGCAACCTTGTAGAGGGGGCGTGGGTTTAGTATTTTGTGTATAAATATGCCCTGTATGCCACCATGTTTTTGGGAGAGCTTTTGTTTTGAAGCTGTCTCCGTTGTGCACTTGACTTGAATAAATTTACGTGTTATTCTGTTTCAAAATAACCTCAGACTGTGTTTTTTATTTACGCTGTTCACAAGAGCTTCCAGATATGCCAGAATTCGGAGGGTGAAGACTTCCAAATGTAAGAAAAACATTGAATGTATGTAATTTAAAATTCTCAGGTTTTTTTATTGTATTTTTTAATTTGTATATTTTTTGCTTGCCCATTGACTGCTAATGCATTTATCTGTGATGCTTTAGGGTTGTGATAAATACAGTGAGGCAATTAACTTTTTGGCATTTGGTTGTTTTGAATAAACTGTTATTTCTCCTGTTTCTGCTTATTGTTTTGAGTAAATTGTTATTTATTTGGAGGGCTTGTTTTTATTACATTTTATTATTATGTAGGCCTTTAATTTTTTTCATTGTTCTGTTGGTTAGGGGTTAGATTTAGTTTATTTTTCTAGTGGTTAGGTGTTATATTATATTTATTATTTAGGTGTTAGATTAATTTTATTGATGTGTTGTTTAGGCTTTTTAGTTGTTTTATTCTTCTGGTGTTTAGGTGCTTGGGTATTTCTTGTTATTTGTGTGTCTTTTTGGTGCTTTTGTTTTTATTTAGGTTGCCCATTGACTGCTATGTGGCTTATAATGCCCATATTATATGGGCATGATGTACAACTGTGACAATCAATGGGTAGAGGGTGGGAATTGTTGCCCCGGGGTGCATGGTTAGGCCACCTAGGTGGTTAGCTGGTAAGGGGAGTTAACCCTTAATTATATTAGTGGTTACTAACCGCTAAGGTGATTGTAGGGTTAGGGACCTTTAGATTGTATTTTTTATGGTTGTGTTCCTGCCAACGGATGACATGGACATGAAGATCAGTGATGAGGACGACCTTCATCTTGGCAGGGGTAAGTAGAAGTTTAATTTAATTTATGCTGGCTAATGTTTTATTTTGAAAGTGCATTTGCCCAATTATGCAGATCTGCATAATAGTAATTTTGCCCAATTTTTTATTGTAATGTTATAGGTTTTTGGGGGTAGAGGGGCCCATTTCTTGACATTGCGGTTATCTTTGAGGGCGCAAGTAACCACACTGGCAATGAATGGGTGTAATGGCTAGTATTGTGTTTGTATTTTGTTTTAATATTTATTGTGGATATCTGGATGGGTAAAAGTGGCATTTGGCCTGCGGTGGGTGTTTATACCTACCGGGTGAGTAGCGGGTGGGTTAAACCCCTTCATTACCTTAGCGGTATTAACTGCTAAGGTAATGAACGGGTTATCTCCTCCCGCAAACCACCCCCCGCAAGGCCTAAACACCCACCATGGGCCAAACACCACCTGCACCCACCCCCACTAACCACAATAAACATGGCACTGGTAGTTAACCCCCTCATTGCCTTAGTGATTTGCCGCTAAGGTAATGAAGCTGCCTGTAAATATATTTTTATTTCATCGGATTGATGCCGTGAGTCTCCGGTGCTGGTATTAATGTGTATCAGCTCCTGAGACCCGTGGCATCAATCCGATGCAGGAAAAATTAATTTTTTTTCTAAGTCCTGCTTCTAGCCAGCCTGAATCTTTGATACATTTTCAAATCTAGAGCTATCAAGGCTTCTATAATAGCTACTTTTGATCAAAAATGCGAGTTTGAGTTTATCGCCAGCTCTCGTATGATGTTTGGCCAGGAGCTAGAAATTGTGAGAAAATGCATTCTCTGCACAATTTAACCAACTCATTGAGGCTTTCTTAATAGCAACCTAGCAAATGTTTGCGATAGCATACATACACAATGAGTTGTGTATCAAAGCTACTAGAATGATGCCCCTAGTGTATTATATATGTCAAGAAAGTTTTATTATGTTTCCGAATTTATCACTAGAGGTTGCCTATGTTTTGACTAGAGTCTGTTCTCTTTACCGTTACTGATACCATGATATCAGGTATACTATATTATATAGCCTTAGTGATCTACACCAACATATATATTTTTACTTTTTAGACGAGTGCATTATTAGGGAACCTTTTTCTGACCCCTCATGGATTACATGCTTTGTATATGGTCACCATCAATACCATGTTCATATAAAAAACACATCCAGTGAGACAGAACAGTCATGTTTGTACAACAGTTACAATAAAGCTGTGATAAAATGAATTACAAATATTAAAAGAAATGGTGATATTTTTAATTGCGTTCTGTAAATGTATTATTTGTTTAATACTGTATTATAATTAAAGCTTGCAGCCTGAGTCTTTGGTAGTTAAGCCTTCCTCATCCCAGCTAGTTTCCAACAGTAATATATTGGTAATTGAGACATAAATTAGAGGCAACACACAAAACAGTATCCTGTATACAGTGTGTTCAAACAACATAGACACAAAACACAGGAACTATAGAACAAGATCTATTCTAGTGATAATTCCATGTCTCCTATAACATTTGAAATAGTAAGTAGATAATAGATTTTAATCTCAAATTATCTAACCTTAAACATTTGTTTAATAGAGTTTCTCAAGTATCGTAAATTACTTATTTTGTTAGACTTGGCAATCTGAACTAGATTTTGCAAAAATAATAATAATAATAATAATAAGAATAATATTAATAATACAAAGATGAAGTCTGATTTTAAATTCAGGGAATTAAAAGGAAATAGGATTTGATCATTCAATCTACTTTACAAATGGATAAACTAATAATTCTATCAATGTTATTTTACTTGTGTTGTAATGTAAAAATGTAAACCGTGAATTTCCACTAAACAAATCTATTCTCACTTGCTAATAGAGCATATGCTTTGCACCTGAAACACCCACCATTTTTTAGTCAAGTAAAAGTTTCACACATCTTTCAATACTAATTGGATTTTATAGCTACTGACTGCATTTGTAGTCAGAGAAGTGTAAAATTCTATTTTCACGTTGCCACATTCCTTAATTAGTACATGTAATTTATAATTCAACTAAACAATGCATCTAATTCTTGTTTAGGTAACCACAACAATTTTCTATATTTATAATTTAAAATATGTGTAGCCGTGTCCCCTCTTACATACAGGGCCAGGGAGGGGGATGGCTGCAGGATGTCGGAGCGCCGGAGCTCCCCAGCGGACCGCCGGTGCAGGGCTCCACCATTTTGTATGTTTGCGCATGCACATGGGAGCCGTGCACATGCGCATTGAAGCGAGTGGCGGCAGCCATCTTAGGAACGGCTCCATAAGGGACTACATGCCCAGGAGCCTCCAAGAGTAGGAAGGGCAGGAGAGAGATACAGTTTGGCACAATGAAAGTCCGCACGCCAGTTGGAGCGAGGATGCCAGCAGAGGAGGTAGTGTCCGGGTGCCAGTGGCTCCCAGATAAGGCCAGATCTGCCACAAAGGCACCAGCCCCTTCAGATTGTGGTTGCTGCAGGGAAGGCCCCAGATAGCGACGCTCCCCTTAGCACTTCAGTGATAGAGTGTTAGTACACCGGTGATGGTGAACTGCGGCCTGCGGTCTGGGAAAGACAACAGGCACCCTAAGAGACATTAAGGGACACCCTCCAGCTGGAGCTGCCTCAAGAGGCGTATGCCTCCGGAGAGTGAGAGGACTGGATCGACCACGCGTCGTGGGCTCACAGTGTGGTTCGTCTGATCCACCATCTTCACATTGTTCTGGTCTTGCCTAAGACAAGGAAAGGTACCCACGTGCACCAACAGCCATACACAGGGGATAGCACTACTCTACACAGTCTTTGGTTGGGCTTTGTCTGTGGACACTAAGGACACATTGTCAGGAATCCACTCCTGGTTTTGGCTGGAGCCCATCCATCCTGAGCTTTGCAGGTTCCAGACAAACTATTCCCTGTTTCTGCAATCACCTGCCTCTTGCTGCCTCCTGTGCAGCTCTGGCCTGATTGGCCTACTGTGCTATTTAGTGACTGCCCCGCCCTCAGGAAGTTGCTGGACATAGACTTTGCAATCCATGTTGAAAGTAACTGTGCTTGTCACAGACTCTCTGTTTGGCCTGCTAGGCCTCCTGGTGCCTTGTATCCTGCTCCTAGTCCCCTGCCGCCCAAGGGCTTCTTGCATAGTAGCCTCGGCGCTGCTTCCTTGTTCCTGACAGACTTTGCCTTCGCCGTGCGGAAGCGGCTATGCTGGTTTCCCCAGTGTTTCTTGTGGCGTGTCTGCACCTCTGGTTCCTGCTTCCTCTAAGTGGAGTTTGCCCCTGTCCGGTAGTCCCTGTACCAAAGCTTCTGGTTCCTGTGACTTCTGGCCTTTTCCTGACGCGCTGCATCACTTTCGCTGAAGCTTCTCAGCTGCAGTGGCTTCTCTCAAGGTTCTAGCTTCCTAGGCTGGAATACCTTCAACCAAGATTTCCTGTTGATGACCTCGACTTGTTTCCTCGACCACTGCTCCTGTGCTGCCTGCCTTGACCCCTGCCTGGATAACGTTAACCCTGCTTTCTCCAATCCTGACCTGGCTATGTCTGACCATGGGATCCGCACTCCGGACCTGACTCCGTGGCCTAAGGTCGGTGCTTATACGTCCCCACCTCAGCCCCGCGGTCCGGTACCAGTGTGTGACAAGCACGTACATTAAGTATATCCAGCCCCACAAACTCAGACCGCCCAGTGGTGAAGGTGGGATTATTCCTGTCAGAATTGCTGTCTGAAAACCGGTCCCAGTCTGTAAACCGGCCCCTGTCTAAAGATCAGTATCTGTTTGAAATACTGCCTTCGCCTGAAACCCAGTCCCTGTTTATTGGCCTTATACCATTTGAACAACAGATCCATAAAGAACTCCTTATTAAGGCCCAACACCTTGGAGAGTTAAAACAGACTCTGATCTCCTTTGTTCCTGCCCCTGGCTCCCCTGTGACCTGGGAGGACGTGGATCCTGTGATACTGGCGCAGTCTCAGAGTATGCTTTACGAACTGTCCCTTTCTTTGGACCAGTACATAAGATTGTGGGACCCTATCCTCACCTGCGACGCTGTTATGGGACTGCTTCCCTGTGCTACTAGTCCTGTTATTACATCCCTGGGGGCACCTCCTTCTCCTGGTAATGACCAAACTGATTTTGTGCCTTTTAAGCCAAAAGAAGAATTTGCCACGGTCCCTGCTACTGACTCCATCTCCCTTTTCTCAGACCCTCCTGCACCGCCTGCTTTAACCCATGCTACTTCTCAAGTTTCCACTCCAAAGACCAGCGTCCCTGTCTCTAAAACCTTTACAGCACCTAGTGTTACCCCTCCAGTTTCTCAGAAAGTTGAAATCCTTGCCTGTGTCTCTAAATCTCTTTCCTTAGAGCCTTCCCTTCCTGCACTGATCGATCAGGTTTCCAAGTCCCCTGTTTCAAACCCAAGTTTCCGTTCCTCTGACTCCCCTGTAGTATGTGATATGCCTATTACTAATGTGAAAACTCCTGCCTTAAAGAGTTCCCTCCCTCACTAATATGTCTGAGTTTACTGCCACTGCATCTAAAGCTCTAGTTTCAGAATCAATGTTATCTTTGTCAAAGTTCCTTAATCATGTTGCAGTACCTAGCAGAAACCTCACACGCCCATTTCAGAGATCAGTGCACTTTTCTCTAAACCCTTTACAGGACCTAGTGTAATCACTGCTGCCCCTCAGACATTTGAGATTTCTACCTTTGACTTCAAGCCTTTTTATTTGGAGCCCCCCACAGCATTTGGCTCTCCTTTTGCTGTTTCTCAATCTACCACTTCAGAGGTCAGCCTTTCTGTCTCTGAGTCCTTTGCAAGTTTTCAGTCCCCTGTTACTGCATCCCAGTATTTTCCAGCAGTTCCTTAGTTAATTTGTGTAAATTCCAAAGCCCCTGTTGTAAAAACAGATTTTTCCTCCCTCTGACTCTCCTGTAGTAAGTGATTTACCCGTCACTAAAACTCCTGCTGTAAGAGGTGCTTTTCCTGATGTCCCTGCATGGTTAAATGCACCTAGTTCTGTTTCTTTCATGACCAGTACCCCTGTTGCTGGCCCCATGCAGTATTGGATATATCTTTCTCTGTTTCTAAGGTTCCTGCCATGAAAATTCCCCCAGGTTCTGTTATGTCTATTGGTGATCCTCTGACTCCCACTTCAGAGACAAGTGCAACCTCCACTGATTCTGTTTAAGTACCTAGTCTAGCCCTTGCTGTTCCACAATTATCCCCTTCAGAGACAAGCGCAACTTCCTCTGATTCAACTGACGCATCTACTCTGGCCCTTGCTGTTTCACAGAGGCTAGCGAAATGCCTTCTGACTCAATCAAAACACCTAGTTTGGCTCTTGCTATATCTCTGATACCTACTTCAGAGACAAGCACAACATCCTCTGAGTCACTCAAAGAACTTACTCCAGTTTCTGCTGCTTCTCAAATACTCACTTCAGTGACCGGTGTACCTTTTCCGGTCCCTTGTGCTCTGCCTAGGGTAACCGCTGCTGCCTCTCAGTCATTCATTTCTGGGACAAACATACTCCTCACTGACTGTTCTGCACCTCCTGTTATAAGAAGAAGGAGAAGAACAGCCTCTGGGGAGGAAAGTGGAGCACTGCGCAGGGCAAAAGTACAGGAACCAGCACACCATAGGTTAAAAACTACTTTATTAAGCAACTAGGGGAGACACCAACAGTGGAGCAACCACCCACTCTGACGCGTTGCGGGCTAGGCCCTTTGTCAAAGAGTATAACCCCAATGTAAAAAACACACATTTATATACACAATTTACCTAATAGATCGCGTCCTTCACCGGAAGTGAATTAAGCTGAACCAGCCGAGGGTCTCGCGAGACTTACCAGTACAACCGGAGTCTCAGGAGACAAACAGAGTAGATCTGCACCACCTGGCTTGGAGGACGCATCAATACATCAACAAAGACAATGAGGCCTATGCAGAGAGCAGCGAATTTTAAAATTGGCGAATTTATTAAAAAGTAGCTTTTTTGGAGAGTTTTAATCTCCATATGCAGAAAAGTGCGAATTCTGCTATGTTTAACATGGATGCGTGTGGCGAGTTTAAATTGGCGAGATGCGCGCTTCAGAAATGTGTTAAAACAAATTTGCAGCTTTTTTTTTCCCTTTGCAATGGCCGCGAGCGGCAGTTTTTTCTGGCGAGTTAAAACTGAGACAATCGCGCCATTTTATTGGCGCGAACAGCCGCTAGATGCCGTTCGCGCCTCTCTGCATACGGATATTTTTAAAACTGGCGAGATTGAGGTTCTCGCCAGCCGCGAGGCGAGTTTTATAACTAGAAAAGAAAAATTGGCACGTTTTTCGGAACTCGCCATTTTCTGCTGCTTTCTGCGCGATTTTCTCCAAAAAATGGCGAATTTCGAAATAGCGCTGCTCTCTGCATAGGCCCCAATATGTCCAAAGTATGTCCAAATCACGTCCGTAACCGGAAGTGACGTCAGCGGGGTCAGACGAGAGTCTCGCGAGACTTGCCAGTATCACTGGAGTCTGATAAACAACAAGGATGACCCCACAGCGCCATCTGTCTTGGAGGACATGCCATAACCATCACATGCACAAATATACATACATAATCAGCAGTCACCCACAATATCAACAGGAAAGAATAACCCTTGTCTAATCATAAATGGAGATACAATAACCTCACATAAGATGTAAGGAAAAGACTAGGGGGAGGTAGGGGAAGAAAGACCATGCTGATTTTATAAATTATAGTCATAATAAAAAACACTTATTTATTAAAAAATAAAAGAAAAGAGGGGAAAAGAAATGGTGGTTGATAGAGAGGTATATCCCCATAACTAAAGCTCTAATTCAAAGAACATGTTAACCTTTTAATTAAATAGGTAAATATCTCTCTATATAACCAACATAGGAGTAAAAATACTCAATCCATACAGTTCCAAGAACAATATAAGATATTGGATGGCATGGATTCATCAAATATAAACAGTATACATAAGTTATAGACTTGATAAAAAATTGTCATGAGTGAATATCAATAATCTACATGACCTAGAGATATAGAGCATAATATAATATACACATGGTATGTGTGTGGTGACAGAATGAAAAAAACAAATAATCAATATATGTCCTCACGAATCCAGGGGAAACGTTAATATAATCAGCGAGGGATGAACACCATTGTCACTGAGACAGAAAATGTTTCAGTTCCCAATCGGTGTTCATCCCTCGCGGAGATATAGATCCCAAGGAAGGAATCCAAAACATTTCTCTGCGGTTAAGGATATTCTCCCTATTTCCACCTCTGACAGGTGCCTTAATGTGTTCAAGAGCACTAAAAGAAAAAATATTTATATTGCCAGAGGGGCACGCAGAGAAATGTCTTGAGACGGGATATTTTTCATCCCTCTGTTTAATGGATCTCAGATGTTCAGATATCCTTTGCTTTAAAGGGCGTATGGTTCTCCCTATATATTTGCTGCCACAACCGCATCTAAGCATGTGCAGTAAACGACATAATTAGAATTACATGTAATCAATGATCGAATTCTTAGATTTTCTTTAGTAAACACATTTTTAATCTGCTTAAGTGGAGTTGCATACCTACACATATTGTAATTTCCACATTTCTGAAAACCTCTAATCTTAGCAGTAACATTAGTCTTGCCACAGGTCTGTACCAAACTCGGTGATAAATAGTATCCCAGGGTTTTAGCCCTTCTAAAGACAAATTTAGGTGGATTTTAAACATAAGTCTTAAGTTCTTCATCGAGTTTAAGTACATTCCAGTGCTTCAGAATAATGTTACGAATTTGTCTAGATTGTCTACTATAAGTAGATATAAATAAAGGCGTTGAGTCATTAGAAAATCCATCTCTTGTTCTCTTATTAGACTTTAACAGATCTTTACGATCAGCTTGTAAAGCATGGGTATAAGCAGAGTCAATGTTAGATTTACTATAGCCCCTTGATAGAAATCTGTTCTAAAGATCAACAGATCTATCAATAATGACTTGTTCAGTCGAACAGACTCTGCGTAAGTGTAAAAACTGCGCCTTTGGTATTCCCTTAATTAGTGAAACTGAATGTGCACTTTTGGCCTGGAGAAAGGAATTACGAGAGTTAATCTTACGATAGAGATCAGTTTGAACATTACCATCCATATCGACATATAGACAGACATCTAGATAGTTAATATGATGTCTGTTTGATTCAAATGTGAATTTTAAATTATAGAAGTTGTTATTAAAGTAGTCAATAAACAAAACCAATTCCATATTGCTACCACTCCAAATCAGAATCAAATCGTCGATGAAACGACGGTAGAAAATAATATTAGATCGATATGGATTATTGTCCCCAAAAATAAATAAAGCCTCCCAGAAACCCATAAAGAGATTAGCGTATGATGGGGCAAAAGAAGTGCCCATAGCCGTGCCCCGTGTTTGAAGATAATAAGTGGAATCAAAAAGAAAATAATTGTGATGTAATAAAAATGAAATCGCCTCCATAATGAAGATGATTTGTGCTGGTGATAGTGAAGATTTATCTAAGAAAAATTGTGTGGCCTGAATCCCTTGTGCATGACAAATACTGGTGTATAATGATGTAACATCTAAAGTGACCCATGTGTAATGTGTGGACCAAGTGAATGTGGAAATGGTGTTAATTAAATCAGAAGAGTCCCTAAGATAAGAAGGGAGATCGTGTACGAGTGGCTGTAAAAAAAGAATCCACGTACCTAGACAGACCATCTCCCAAAGATCCAATGCTAGAGATGATAGGTCTACCTGGAGGGCTGATGAGAGATTTGTGGCCCTTTGGGAGATGGTGAAATATAGGTACGATGGGGTGTATATCATTAAGAAAAGAGGACTCGTTATCATTTATAACTCCTAATTCCTTTCCCAAGTCAATAAGTGTTAAGTATTCAACAAGAAAATATTTGGTTGGGTTAGATCCAAGTTTCTGATAGGAACTCTGATCACCCAATTGTCGTAAGGCTTCCAAGATGTAGTTATCAATATGTTGCACGACTATGGCACCGCCTTTGTCGGCTTTTTTGATAATTAGGTCTTTGTTCCTTTTCAGACTCTCATATTCCATTAATTCTTCCCTGGATAAGTTGTTATAACCAGTAGAAGAACAGGTGAAACCCCTTGCCAGGAGCTGTAGGTCCCTCTCTACTAACCTTTCAAAACTTTGAAGGTAAGGTCCCTTAGTGAAGGTAGGGTAGAACGTGGATTTATTTTTAAAAGAAGAATGTTGTGTACCCACCAAAAATAGAGATGGATCTACACCGCCAAGGCAATCAGAGTCTTGTGTCACCTGTTCTTGTGATAGGTCATTAAGATCCTGTAAAGCTGCTTGCTCTGAAAAGGAAGAGAGACTCATAGACGGATTAGTATGACATGTATGGATAACACGCATAGCATCAATATCATTCAATGGTATATCATCTGACTTCCTGCAGAATAATTTTTTAAGGGATAATTTCCTCATAAACCGTTGTAGGACTATGGTAGTATCGAACAATTCAAAGTTGTCACTGGGGACAAAATTCAATCCTCGATTGAGGAGTGCTATGGCATCTTTAGACAAAGAAATGCCAGAGATATTGATAACAATATTTTTATCAGGGTCTAACGGTTCTTTTTCATTTTTGAAGGGGTGCCATTTCTTCTTCGATCGTCTTATCCTCGCTCCCCGTTTTTTGGCACATAGTCGTCGTCATAAGTGGAAGAATGTGCAAGTTTTTTTTGGATCTTTAGACCTAAAAATCTCATCCCCTGATGATTCACCTTTATTTCCTTCATCACTCCTGGAAAATGAAACAGTCTGATATTTGTTATCACTGTCTGACATATCAGAAATACTAAAAAATCTCCTGGTGTCTACTCTTAAATATAGATTTTGATGGACCTTGTTTATTCAATTGTCCACCTTTTTTTATTTGTTTGACTTTTATTTGATGATTGATTTTGACAATAAGAATATTTTGGCATTGGTGGCCTCTGCCAAATATATATCTGGTTTTTATCGTAGTCACTTCGATCCCTGTTAAATTTGGTCTGTTTCTTTAATATCAAATCTTTCTCTAGGTCATTGAAATTCTTTGTCATGGCTTTATCAAGGTCAGAGAAACCCTCTTCTTCCTGGAGTTTGTCCAAATTGGACTCAAGATTTTTAATAGTAATCTGTAGGGACTCTTTTTCTTGAACCTTTAGCTGCACAATGAGTTCCATTAGTCTAAAAGAACAATCGTCAAGGATTTTAATCCAGTTGTCTTGGAACTCTTTTGTCTGAAACCCAAAGGAGGGCATTTTCTTAATTAATCCTGAGTCCTCGGGGAATTCTTTTAGCCAAAATATAATTTTCTAAAGATATAATGTCCCATCCTAATTTTGTATCCAGGGATAGAGTTCTCTCTAAACGAGTAAAAAATATTGGCAAATCTGTATAGTCATTGGTCGGTATAAAATCAGCTCCTTCAAAGACCTGTGCTGCTTTTTTACGTCTTAGGTCATTGTTAGCACATTTATGTGTACAGTAGAGGCAACGTTTATTCTAACATTTGCCGTAAACTAGCCGGGTTACATTCTGGGTATGTGCTGGGTATGTTCTGGGCTAGTTTGAGGCACGTTTAAGGCATTTCTGCATTGACTAACGACCCATAGGATTAACACAGCAGGGATCCCTGGCATTCCAATTCAGTTTGAATGGGACTGCCAGGGACCCCCGCTGTTAATCTGATAGGCCATTAATCAATGCAGAAATGCTGGGGCTAGTTTAAGGAAAGTTTAAGGCATGTATTCAGAATGTACCTGGGTGTTTCCTGGTTTTTTTGGGGAATTGCCACTGGTTTTTGTTCGAATAAGAGTTGCCTCTACTGTATATCAATAGTATGAAAAAAAGGACATAGAATCCATCCACGGTGCAGCAGAAACGAATCACAGGCTTATGACATATAACATCCAATAAATCCCTTATATAACGGATAATAGCAATCTTGATCCTGGGTGTATAAGTCCTTCTAAAGCTGCTCCAATATATTGAATAGGAGTACTGACATGAAGTGTCATCATAACCTATAGTTCATAAACATGTGACCGCCAAATTTAACAGGCTTAAACCACAGAGTGGTATTCATAGGGTACTAGGGAGACACAAATGCCAGTGGTAGAGTGCCCCCTTTTAACCAACCACACTCAGATAGAGCCACAGAACATATAGGTAACACAGTCAGTAACCAGCCAGGCAATACCACAGTACACTCACTGTTTTTATGAAGTGAAAGTGATCCGTGCAAGCGGGCATCCAACTTGATAGAAGATCAGGAGAAGAACAGCCTCTGAGGAGGAAAGTGGAGCACTGCGCAGGGCAAAAGTACAGGAACCAGCACACCATAGGTTAAAAACTACTTTATTAAGCAACTAGGGGAGACGCCAACAGTGGAGCAACCACCCACTCTGACGCGTTGCGGGCTAGGCCCTTTGTCAAAGAGTATAACCCCAATGTAAAAAACACACATTTATATACACAATTTACCTAATAGATCGCGTCCTTCACCGGAAGTGACATCAGCGGAACAAGCCGAGGGTCTCGCGAGACCTACCAGTACAACCGGAGTCTCAGGAGACAAACAGAGCAGATCTCACTGCGCCACCTGGCTTGGAGGACGCTCAATACATCAACAAAGACAGTATGTCCAAATCACGTCATTAACCGGAAGTGACGTCAGTGGGGCCAGCCGAGAGTCTCGCGAGACTTGCCAGTATTACTGGAGTCTGAGAAACAAACAAGGAGGACCCCACAGCGCCATCTGTCTTGGAGGACATGCCATAACCATCACATACACAAATATACATACATAATCAGCAGTCACCAACAATATCAACAGGCAAAAATAACCCTTGTCTAATCATAAATGGAGATAACCATGGATGTTCCTAAGATTCTCACAGTAAAGCATCATCCTTCCCTCCCTATCCCCCCCACAGTACCTCATGTTATCTCTGAATCTGTGATTCCCACTCCTCAGCCAATACAGTTTCCCAGTGACTCCTCCACAGTATTTGAGGTACCCGCTACAGACTGCATGACTGCTACGGCGAAGTTAGGATCATCCCTGATGGAACTGTCTGTACTACCTCATTTGTTCTCTCTGGATTTCATATTGTCAGCATCAAAGACTGCAACACTCCTATTGGACATCCTTCCCTAGCTTGAGGTGCCCGTCCCTGCCTCTTGTGCTCTCACTCTGGGCACGGGCATGCTTCTCCCTGCTTTTTCCTTCGTGCCTACTGCGTTCTATGTTGATGCCCAAACTTCAGCCCTGATGTTCTCTAAACTGCACCTACCTGTGTGCGTCATCATATAAGCGTATAAGATAAACAAAATATGAATATGAGAACATTGATTTAATAACATAACTGTAAGATTCATACTGAAATTTATTATACAAGCCAGTGACCTTTTCTCTATATACGTGATTTCTGGGAAAGGGTGAATTTGACCATGAGTACCTCCCCCTAAATGTGAGATGTGCCTGTTATCGATGTTTTATTTTCATAACAGTTCTCTCATCTCCAAGGTCTTGTGGTTAGCTGAAAGGCTTATTATCACTAAAAACTAAGGAGCAGAAAAGAAAAAAATCTCTTTCATACTACCCCAACAGTCATACAGACAATGAACAAAATGGATGACAATATCGGGCACCTATGATGGATGCTGACTTAAAATGGCTGCTCAGATCCAGGTGCTGTTTATGTCAGACCCCCTTTCCTCCTTGCATCATATTCTCAACTTTCTCAGCATAAACTCAAGTAACAACTAATCTTACGATGAATCGTTATTGTTGGTTGCGCAGTCGACACGAAATTCACCATGGAAAAGTCAGATCAAGCGTTTGCTTGCGGAGTCTAAGCAACCAGACTTATGGTCGAACATGATAACACAGAGTGGGTACAAACTTTTGAATGGGACTCCGCTGTGTAAATCCTACCAGGCTATATCAGTCTGAAAGAGACGCGCATTGAGAGTAGACAGAAGTCACTTTCTCTGTGCCTCTGAGGCGATCACAAGGCTTTTATTTTATTTTAATAAGACAGTATTGTAGGGGGTCTGCGCCGTGTTTAAAGGTCACGTATCACGGCCCACATGAACGGGACGTTTAAAAATGCAGAGAGATACTGGCACCCCATATCGAGGTCTGTAATTTGGGAAACAGGGGCTCTCAGAGGCTTAAATAAAAGTGGTTCAGCTCCAGAGAGGAGGACTAACCACCTATCCTGGGGCAACTACCCCCTTCAGCCACCTCATTTACCACCAATAAACATTAAAATACAATACAAACACCAATACACCAATTGATTGCCAGTGTGGTTATCTATGCCCTCAATGGGAGCAAAGATAATCCCAATGAAAATGAATGGACGCCTTACTACTCACCCCCTCCACCCCTAACCCACCCCCTAATTAAAACGTACAGAAACGTAATGAGAAAATTACCTTAGTAACCACTAAGATAATGAAAAGGCTAACCCCTCATGTTACCCACCCGGTTGGCATAAACACAACAATGGGCCAAATACCACTTTTACCCACCCCCTCTACCCATAATAAACATTAACACACAATACAAACACAAATACTAGCACAGATGACCCTAATAGCAATGATTGGGCTCCTAATACCTACACCCTCTATCCGCAACAATTCCCCCCTCCCCCACGCCCTTACATATAAAGTTCATTAATGGGAACATTCCCTATTATTCAGATCTAGATAATAGCTCATTTGCCCATTAACAATAAAACATTATCCAGCCAGCATAAAGTAAATTAAAGTTAGATTTACCCCTTCCAGGATGAAGGCCATCCTCATCACCATCCTCTATGTCATCCTCATCCTCCGTGCGCAGCAACAGTAAAATAAGAAAACCAACTACTGCACAAGTTAATTGCCTCAGCAGTTAGTAACTGCTATAGTAATTAAGGGGTTAACCCCCCCTATGCCCATTTGAGAGGCCTAACAACCCTCCCCAGGGCACTACCCCCACCCTCTCTACCCCCATCACCACACATACAAATGGGCAATGCCACTAGTAGCCAAAAATGGCTAATAGCATGCTTGCCCATTTGTTTATAAAACCAAAGAATTACACAATAAAATAACATTGGTATAACAGTACAATAAATTACACTTGCCAATAAACCCATTGATTGTTACTGTAGTAAACCATGCCCACAATATGCTGGTATTGCCTGCATTGTTTAAATGTCCCGCGTCACCTGACATTGCAGAGATACCACACAATGAGGTTGCACTATGACTCCAAAGTCATTAGCAAACTCTAAGTCATCTCCTAGATCTACAATATTTTTAAAAACCTTTCCAAGGTAGCTTCAGTTGTTAGGTAAACTTAACAGTACTAAAGAATGCACAATATTACAAGCCAAATTCATTGCACTTTATTTTTTTTTAATGCATTGTATATATTCTAAGTGATACAGCAATTTTTAATATCATTGAAAATCATTGTGGGATTTGGCTAAAAGGTAGCTTTTTCTGTCTTAACCAAGGGTGTTGGACAGTATCCTGAGACATTCACACGCATTCATATGACCAATCAATGAGCATAAAGATTAATGGTTCTTAAGCATTAGCATTTTCTGTCTGATTGATCTAGTCATACAAGAGCCTCATTTATACTTAGATTACATGTATGACATGCTAAAACTCACCAATATGAAACGTTTGTATTTTATTGTATCTAAGTGTAAACATGCTTTATTATTGTTTAATCATTGTTGAGGACACTACCAACAAGAGAATCGAAAACATTGATTAATGGAAGGACTACAGACTGAACATGAAAAGTTCACAAACATGGCAAAAGTCTTTTAAAAAAGCTGTTGCAATTTTTCTTCACTAGAATCCAAAGTGCTATACATACCTTTCCAGACACACCTTTTTGAAGTGAAACTTCTTTAGTGGCACCTCTGATGGGGTAAAACTGGATGATGTGGGGCGAAATGTGAAACGGAAGTGACGTCACGTAATGGACGCCACTCCGCTCACACCGCCCCTGTCACATGTTGCGGCGGCGGCCGCTGCCATGCCACGCATGCGCAGTTGTGATGGCGCCGCTGACGGACGGCACACATGCGCAGAAGCGGCTGGCAGCGGCGTCGTTCCCCCCACACGCGTTCGTGGGCCCCCTGCGCTCGCAGGAAGCGGTGACATACGGCGCAACACATGCGCGGCACAGGGGCTCGGCACCGGCTCCTGGAAGAAAGGGTGACCCGGGCGGCGCGCATGTACCCCACGGGGGGGGAAGGGTGTGCGCAGAATTTGTGGCGGGGGGGGTGCGCAGAATTTGTGGCGGGGGTGGGTGCGCAGAATTTGTGGCAGGGGGGGTGCGCAGGATTTGTGAAGGGGGGGGGGTGCGCAGGATTTGTGAAGGGCGGGGGCGCAGAAGGGGAGGGGGAGAAGTGGTGCGCAATTTTACACCCCGCCCCTGGCTGCAGCAGGACACACACACACACTGACTGACCCACCCACACCTCCCCACACACTGACTGACCCACCCACACCTCCCCACACACTGACTGACCCACCCACACCTCCCCACACACTGACTGACCCACCCACACCTCCCCACCCACCCACTGACTGACCCACCCACACCTCCCCACCCACCCACTGACTGACCCACCCACACCTCCCCACCCACCCACTGACTGACCCACCAACTCACACCTCCCCACCCACCCACTGACTGACCCACCCACACCTCCCCACCCACCCACTGACTGACCTACCCACACCTCCCCACCCACCCACACCTCCCCACCCACCGACCCACCCACCCACACCTCCCCACACACCGACCCACCCACACCTCCCCACCCACCAACCCACCCACCCACACCTCACCACCCACCCACACCTCCCCACACACCGACCCACCCACTCACACCTCCCCACACACTGACCCATCCACACCTCCCCACACACTGACTGACCCACCCACCCACACCTCCCCACACACTGACTGACCCACCCACCCACACCTCCCCACACACCCACACCTCCCCACACACCCACACCTCCCCACACACCCACACCTCCCCGCACACTGACTGACCCACCCACACCTCCCCGCACACTTACTGAACCACCCACCCACACCTCCCCCGCACACTGACTGACCCACCCAGCCACACCTCCCCCACACACTGACTGACCCACCCACCCACACCTCCCCCACACACTGACTGACACACACACTGACTTACACATACACACTGACTGACACAAATACACATAAACACTGACTGACACACATACACACACACACTGACCCACCCACCCACACCTCCCCACACACTGACCCCCCCACCCACACCTCCCCACACACTAACTGACCCACCCACCCACACCTCCCCACACACTGACTGACCCACCCACACCTCCCCACACTGACTGACCCACCCACACCTCCCCACACTGACTGACTCACCCACACCTCCCCACACTGACTGACCCACCCACACCTCCCCACACTGACTGACCCACCCACACCTCCCCACACTGACTGACCCACCCACACCTCCCCACACTGACTGACCCACCCACCCACACCTCCCCACACACTGACTGACCCACCCACGCACACCTCCACACACACCCACACCTCCCCACACACCCACACCTCCCCACACCTCCCCACACACCCACACCTCCCCACACACCCACACCTCCCCGCACACTGACCCACCCACCCACACCTCCCCCACACACTGACTGACCCACCCACACCTCCCCCACACACTGACTGACCCACCCACCCACACCTCCCCCACACACTGACTGACACACACACTGACTTACACATACACACTGACTGACACAGATACACATAACACTGACTGACTGACACACATACACACACACACACACTGACTGACATACACACACACACACACACTGACTGACATACACATACACACACACTGACTGACACACATACACACACACTGACTGACACACATACACACACACTGACACACATACCGTACACACAAGGAATTCACACTTAGTGCAAATAGCTAATACAGGGGATGTGTGCCGAGCACGCGCATTCTAAGTCAAATTTATTTGCGTTTTGTCACTGAAATTGTATTTTGATTTTTATTTAAAACATCACCAACACAAATACAATTTCTGTGACAAAAGTCAAAGAAGTTTCACTTACTATGCGCGTGCACAGCACACACAGCTTTTTTTATTTACAACATTTGGAGACTCACCTGTGCAAAAAGGAGCACACCTTAAATTCCAGGGATACACTGTATGCTAATAGATGTAATTTAAATATACTTTGAATGTCCTATTAGCATAGGTCGATTAGAAAGTATGAATAGTAGCGGCCACCTATATTGCATACATTTAAACAAAAGATGGGAATGTCAATTTTTGAAACCAATCTGCAAATATTTGATTTTGTGAATAAATACCACATTTGTGGCAAAGTCGAATGTTGGCAAATAATTCAGACATCTATATTTAAAATTGTGACTGCAATATGTCGAAATTGTGAATTGAAAATAAACATGTTTATAATTGTTTTCTATGTAAACATATTTGTAACAAACACTGATTTAACATCTAAGAATATATATAAAAAAAAAAGAAGGCAGATAACATGAATATAAAACACCTAGACAATAACTGTGTTATTGCACTGTGCATACAGTCTTAGTCACCTCTGCTAGAGAACAACCATACATATGCAGCGGCCATTATTTTAACAAAACACGCAGTGTATACCTCGGAATACCCATGTCATGGAGCCGGATTTCTTCCAATCATACCGCCATAAGACGCGATTGCAGGCGAGTGCATAAAATGGCATTTTAGTGTTCTGGCTTTTAAACACCTGAAATTGACACGGTAGCAGAGTAGCACAGTACTGCACACATTACAATTCATTAATTTCATTGCATTTAATTGCACATACTGTATAGCCTAGCCTTCCGGCAGCTACTTCTTTTCCCTGGGCCTTTCCTCTGTCAGTCCAGTTAGTGCAGGCAGTGGAAAGGTTAATTCCTTCGTTAGGCCTGTGTGTGTATTACAGCCTTGAATGATGTATCAGTATTCAAGGGTGGGCCTAGCAACTCCTGAAAATGTCAATCTGAGGGGTGGATACTGGTTGGAACACACCCTGTCTGTGGGCCTACCAGTATCTGTCTCTGGCTTGCTATGTCAGAGTTAGAGACACTCCCCAAAGATGATAAATTCTGACATCCTCCCAAATTTAGTTCTGTTCTGATCTGTTCAGTGACTCCCAGGAATGGAGTAAGAGGAGAAAGAAGAGGGAGCCTCTCCCTCCCACCCATGATGGGAGAGGAGAGAATTAGGCCTGAGTCAGGGCTCTGACCAGGAGAATCATGTGAGGTGAAGTACAGCTATGAAGAAAGCGTGTTCTATATCCTGTGTAGCTGTTAAGATGTTGCTGAAATAAAACCACGCAGAAAAGACTAGACTGTCTGTTACTGTCTCTGTGTATGGAGGAACGTCAGTAGGGGTCCATCCCCTGAACATCCCCAGAGTATCCCTGCTGGCTGGAGGCGCTGCTCCAACTGAGACCCAGGTAACCTGTACTTCCTATCCTGTTTCTCCCCACACAACCGCAGAGCGCTCAGCCCTCCTGTTACCTACAGGTTTGCACCAGCACCCAGAAGTAGCAGATAATGGCATACCCACCCCTATCTCACTTAGGGGGGTGGAACAAGGGCTACACACACAATCCATGAATTTCAAACAAAGCAACCACGAAAAACACGTGTGCCTGGGGCGATTGTCCAATGGCCTGTGGTATTAATAGTGTGTGTAATTAAATAAAAGATGATTTTATGTGGGGGTAAAGGGGGTGGGTTGTGTTTTGGTGGTTATTACATATTTTAATTTAAATGTTATAATGAGTGTATTATTGTAGCAGGGGTCTCCGGAGCAGATCCACGTTGTTTTCAGGTCCAAGGACCCCCTGCTTCCCGAGATACAGGCCCCGTTATGGGGTGCCGGTATCTCCTATGCATGTAAATATCCCGCGTCACATGACCGGGACATTTGAATGCATAGGAGATACCGGCACCCCATAACGGGGCCTGTATCTTGGAAAGTAGATGGTCCCGGACCTCAAATCAATGTGGTTCTGTTCGAGGACCCCATGCTCATCTACCCTAGTAACAATTTAAATTTATCTCTCTCTCTGCAGCAGATAGAACTTGTCGGGTGAGCCCTTTTCGGAGGGCAGATCATCTCAGCGCTGGCAACTCCTCAATTTTGGAAATGTTGCTCTCACTGGTATTCTGGGCTTTCTGCATTCCGTGTTAGCAACGCTGCCAAAAATGGCGATTTAAAAACCATGGCGATTTTTTCTATTTCTCATAAATCTACTGTGAGCGAATCTCTCTCATTCACACCACACACACACACATCTTAAACACAAATTGGATTCTAACAGAACTGATAAAATGGAAACAGAACATTGCCTTCAATCCTTCTCCATAGACCCACCAAGTCCATTTCAGTAATATATTCATTTCAACAGTATTCTGATTTTAGCAATATTACTTCATCATCAATAGCAAAAAAAGCAGCGAGAACTTAGCACACTGACATCTTCACATTGTATTTATTCAATTTTGTTATCAGGTTTTACCTTTAACTGAATTTCATTTCAGACAGTTATAAAATCACACTGAATTTTATTTACACAGATGAATAAGCAATGTGAGATTCACAGTTATATTGCCAAAGTGTGAGATGGGCAGCAAAAGTGAAATACTGATAGACTGCATTTCTGCTGACAGCAAAATTATAATCAATAAGGCTTAGTCTACAATTTACCAACTGTCACAAGTTCAAGCATTTACACCTTTCATCTCCAGATTTTCACTTTGAACTCATATTACAATATTAGAAAATTCTATTTTGTTATTGTGACAAAGGGGGTATCCAGGCTCTCTAATAAAGATCAAGCCCGTTTTGGTTACCTGTGATCCATGTATGAAGGTACAAGAGAGCTAGCTCTTGGGCCCAGTAACTTTGTACAATTCCAATATATTGTATGTATTAAAATTATTTTTTGTGTTTTTCCCTTTCTGGGCATGCAATGAAGCAGGGATTGCTAAAGTATGAATTTTAAGGTTATTTTTTGCAGAGGAACCGTTGACAGAATGTGCCTAGGAGTTGGGGTCCAGAGTTGTCGGTTCCCCTATAAATGTACCAGGGAATCATGCCTGATTCTCGGATACAGGTAGGCACATTGTCCCGGCAATACCTCCCCTTGAAAATGCAAGAACTCACCACTAGGGTACCATGCTTCAGCACAACCCAGAAAGGAGAATGAGGCACAGGGATAAATATGTATTCCTGTGGCTGAGGGAATACCTAGGTTAAGGGGGGTACCCCAGCTAATGCCAAGGTGACCCACACCCAGTATAGGGTTTGTGTGTGCGTCAACCATATATAAGGTTGAGGGGGGGACTCTGAGTCCAGGCTGAGCCCAAGGGAAAGTGTGAGGGGAATAAGGCAGATCGAAATAAAACAACAAACATTTTCATTTTCTGTCCCCTGGCCCCAAGACTCAGAAGTGTATCAAAATATACTTTAATAATGTAATATGATTTTTACATTCGGAATCATTGTCCAGTCAGGCTGCGTGAGCTAACCTATAGGTACCGTTAAGTCTGCTGGACATCAGAGTTCAAAGCAGCCAGAGGATGCCCTGAGGTGTGAATAGCATTTGGTCAGCAGGGAAAGGCGGAGAACCAGGTCCGGAGATCAATGGCAGTCCTCTGGGATGGTCTGGGATGCCAGACCTGGTGGAACCTGTCCAGTGGGTGGCATTGAGATAGCCAGGGAGAGAGGTAGCAGGCTTGCACATGTCTCTTGACTATTTTGGATTTCCCGCTGACATGGATTTTCTAGCCGGCTTGGCTCTGATTAGTTGCTTGGGAAAGCTCCCACCCATTGATTGGCGCTCAGTTTTGTGAATGAAGCTGGGAATGCTATAAAAATCGATGAACCAATCAGATTCGTAGTCTCTGGTATTAAGAGCGCAGGCGGGCTTTTCAAAGTAGCTTCTGTGTGAATAGCAAAGAAACTGGCTTCGATTTCAAGCCTAAAAAGCCGCCCGCCATAGCCTAAGTCCAGTTTTTTGGGGCCAAGTTCTCAGAAACAATCGTAGCTGACGCGGCTGGGATTTTATGCCGACTTGAGTTCCAGGAGGTTTGGACTTGCGGTCAAGAGGGGCCAAGTTCTCAGAAGAGAACGTACAGTAGCGGTGGCATATAGAACTTTATGCCGATTTGGGTTCCAGGAGATTCCGGGATAAGTCCTGGTCAGGGGTAAACTCTCCCACAGGGTTCCCTGCACCTAGGAAAGTCTAGTTTTAGACCCTAGTCCCACAGTAAGTGTATTTTGTTTTGTCTGTATTTTGTGTATCATTGTGTGTAAGCGAATATATGCTGAATAAATTCCAATTTATTTCATTACCTTGTGTTCTCAATGAATGATCCCGGTAAAAAGGTGTAAATACCTGGTCTCCTGTGTCAGTAAAATTTAACATCTTTAGATATGTAAACGACTCTTTAGCATTCTTAATTTGTATCTTAACAACATTATTGTTTTCTCCTACTGTTAATTAAAGCACAAGCACTAGACATATTATGCTATATTCAGTTTAAAGTACATGCTCCTGATTCAAGAATGTGTTTTATGTAGTTGCAGTAAAGCAGAGTGTCCTGGTATTTCATTAATACAGGAGAATGTATTCTACATTCAGTAAGCGTTTTATTATCCAGGCAAGGGTTTGAGGTTTTAGTTGGACATGGGCCTTTTGCTTTGATAAAGGCCAAAGTCAGGGCAAAACTTCTAAATAATAAAAAATATAATGTAGTACTGTAATTGTAATCTCTGAAATTGATGGTGCACAGATACTCCACATTAATGCAATGCTTGCTTTTTGTTAGGAGGAATTATTGAACTGGATTTCTTCAAACTAGTCAGCAGTTAAATGTACCTTTTGTTATGTCTCTCGATTATTCAAAAGTGCTGCAATATTGATCTACTGTATATTGTGTAGACGTCTGCATCTCAGCCGTGAACTTCATCATAGTCGTATTCACAATCTATATGACCTTCATAAAATTATGCAAAGTCCAATGGGCAAAATATATTCTCTGATCCATTTATCTGTACTATGTGTTATATTAAGATCACTTTCCCGGTGTTGACATGAAATCTATGAAAGCAAAACATGCATTTGTATATTCAGTAAAACTTCATACCATGAAATAAAATTGTAGTGAAATACTGTATACATCTTAAGGCTTTTATCAGTTTGCATATGACTTTTTAGCTACTGTAAACCTATTAGGTAGACTACTATATGATATCAAACCATTGTATAATATGGAGAGCAATAAAGTTACTGTATTAAATTAGTATTCAATTAATCTGGATAGACAATATAAATAATGATTTTGATTTAGGTACAATATGAATTAAGATTTTTGTGGCGAGAAGGAAACTTGAAATGTTTATTATGTGTCTATTTATAATAGGGAAGTACAACCGGATTTAATTTGAAAACTGGTTCATATACCAAAAAAAATATATAGCATTTGTAGGGTAAAAATAATACATTTTAACGGAATGTTACAGAAGAATTGAAAGTTTTTAGGATTTCCTATGGGGAAACTATTTTAGGGGAGTAGAGGTAAAGGGGGTGCAAATTATAGATAAATGTACAGGATACAGAAGACGAGCAGGGATATAGTGAAAAAACCACAGCTGACATATTGAAGTCTATAGAACACTGGTGGGAAACAGGCGGCCCCCAACCTCTTTTCTCCTTTGTCCCTTCCAACTTTTGACCCATTGCAAGAGTATACAGGGTGGAACTAAGACAAGGTGGAGCTACACATGGTGGACAGGGCTACAGGCCAATCACAGAATGGCAGGGAAAATAAAAGAGGCTATATGGAGAAGCAGAGAGAGAGAGAGAGGTGAGATGGGACAGAGACTAAGAGAAGTGAGGGGGGAAAGGGGGAAGTGGAAACAGAAAGAGAGGGGAGGGTGGGGGAAGGTCAGAACAGAGGAAGAGATGTAAAGTTAACATAGGCACAACATTTTCCATTGGTTTTAATTAAATCCACAGAAATATCCATGTTTGTTCATCCTGACAAAGCCACAACTTGTTTTGAAACACATTGGATAAGACTTTCTACCCGTAGCTATTCCAGATATAGAAGTCTGTGTGCAGTGTTCAAGTGCACCCACCCACAAAGGGTTACTCGTACCAGATAAATTACATCACTTCCAGGTTTTACATTTGACAAAAAGGATGCCAGCCCGCAACACAGCACAAAGGTAGAGAACGCCGGTGATGTCCACCCAGTGTTCGCTCTATCAACATGAGATCTGTCTGAGTAGTGAACTCATTTGGCCCAACTACCAACTTGTTCCAGGAGTTCCTGATACAGTGGGAGGATGTGACAATGACCAAGGCTTCATGACAGAGACTTTACTATTGACCAGGCGATTATTCAATAGTATATTGTGGGTACATTCCTTACTATTGTCTTATTTATTTATTCCTATAAAGGATTTTCATGCCATCGTTTTGCACCCCTCTGTTGGTTTTATTTGCAGTTTACATTACACTTGAAGACGAGTTGTGATCCTGAGGAATGGGGTATCAAACAAAGGAATTCCTTTTTAATTACATCAGCAGTAGGAACATTTACACACATTTTTTGTGCTATTGAACTTCTTAACACTTGGCTATTTGTGTATGTTTGCTATTGTATCCACTTAGACATATAGGGATGTACAGTGTTCGACAAACCTATACATCTGCACGCCCCGGGCGAATGGATTTAACACCGTGGCAAGCTCATATTGGCCCAATCATCACACATGTTTTTTTTTTTAATTTTCCCTGCTCGGGCTGCTGTTTAATTTCCCCCGCTCGCGCTTGAGGAAAAAAAAGCCGGAGGCAGGTTCATGTTGCTGCAAGAGCTTACCCCGCCTCCGGCTCCCTGAGCAGTGCCCTCCCTCCTCCCCCGCCACTCTGAGCACGTTTCTCCTCCCCGTAGCAGCCAGAGAGTGCCTCTGCAGGCCCCTGCATATCCCCAATGGCCCCCGCATACCTCCCAATGCCCCCCGCTTACCCCCAATGGCCCCAACATACCCCCAATGGTCGCCGCATACCCCCAATTGCCGCCGCAGGCCCCGCATACCTCCATTGGCCGCCGTATGCCCCCGCAGGCTCCCTCAAACCTCCGATGTCTCCAAAAAGCTCCCGATGTCGACCACAGCCCTCGATGACTCCAACATACCTCCAATGGTGAGCGGGACTCCCGGCGCCGTTTATGGTAGTATGTGTGTCGGTCAGAGTGTGTGTGTCTGTCAGAGTGTGTGTGTGTGTGTCTGTGAGAGTGTGTGTGTGTGTGTCTGTCAGATTGCATGTGTGTGTCTTTCAGAGTGTGTGAATGTGTCTGTCAGAGTGTGTGTGTGTGTGTCTGTCAGTGTGTGTACGTGTCTGTCAGAGTGTGTGTGTCTGTCAGAGTATGTGTGTGTGTCTGTCAGAGTGTGTGTGTGTCTGTCAAGAGTGTGTATGTCTGTCTGTCAGAGAGTGCGTGTGTGTTTCTGTCAGAGAGTGTGTGTGTGTGTGTGTGTCTGTCAGTGTGTGTGTGTGTGTGTGTGTGTGTCTGTCAGAGAGTGTGTGTGTGTCTGTCAAGAGTGTGTGTGTGTCTGTCAGTGTGTGTGTGTGTGTGTGTGTGTGTGTGTGTGTGTCTGTAAGTGTGTGTGTGAGAGTGTGAGAGAGTGTGTGTGAGTAGGATGACTGACTTCATCTCTGTCTCTGTCTCTCTCTGTCTCTGTCTCTGTCTCTCTCTGTCTCTCTCTCTCTCTCTCACACTGTCTCTCTCTCACACTGTCTCACACTCTGGATATCTTACTTACCCTATATATCTTAACTGCCCTATACCTACACCGAAATAACCTATACTGCTTACTTCCAGATCTGACTCAAGCTTCACAGGAGACATCGGAATCCCCTTTAACCCAGAAGACAGGTAAGAAACACCTCACCTCCAACTTATAACATTGCGGGAATGAGGTACCTGGACTGCGGATCAGGTAAGATCACACATACACACACACACACACATAACAAGGACTAATTGTAGTATAATGTAATACAATAAATAAACTTATGTCAAAAACGAATGTTGTTCTTACTAGGAATTTATTCAATTTATTTTATTTGATTTTTATAAAGCGGGGCATGGTTGGGGGCGGGACTAGGGTGGGGTTGGGGGCGGGACTAGGTGGCGAGTAGATTTTTTGTTCGGCGAGTAGATTTTTGGGTGATTGTTGTTTGTATTTTTGATGCATTTTTCATGATTTCATCCATATACTGTTTTATTTATTTTGATAGTCATCATCTTTCTGATCTTCAAAGCTATAGACAGTACTCCATAGTAGCTGATAATTCTCCTGCTACATTCATCCCTTAATTTTACTCCTTAGGGGGAATATTTTCTACCCAGCACACCTTTTTTTGTTTTCAATTGTAACGTTAATACCAGAAATCAAAGGAGTTAATGAGATCACCAAATTATACGGTGTGTAAAAAGAAGAACTATTGATAAACTATACATGCACTAGTATACAGGCATACCCCGGTTTAAGTACACTCACTTTAAGTACACTCGCGAGTAAGTACATCTCTCTCAATAGGCAAACGGCAGCTTACGCATGCGCCAGTAAGCACGTCCTGAACAGCAATACCGGCTCCCTACCTGTACCGAAGGTGTGTGCAAGCGGGGAGACTATAGAGCCTGTTACAAATGCCTTATTTACATCAGTTATGCACGTATATGACGATTGCAGTACAGTACATGCATCGATAAGTGGGAAAAAGGTAGTGCTTCACTTTAAGTACATTTTCGCTTTACATACATGCTCCGGTCCCATTGCGTACATTAATGTGGGGTATGCCTGTAAATGATGGTGGGACATTTCAAGCTTGTTAAATTATAGTATAGAAACACAGAAGAGAAGTAACCAAGGTCACAACAGGCCCTTTAGTATGCACTCATGGTTAGGGTAACAGTTATATTTGTTAGGATATTAAATCCATAAGGGAGAACCCCACTGTCCAACCCCAAAAATATCTATAGTACAGGAGTGACAGGACATATAACTGCTAAAAACAAAAACAATACATATTATAATAGTATTCAATAGCAACGTCAAAACAACAAAGTGCAGCGAATATAAGTTAAAATATAATTGGAATAAAATAAGTCCCCAGGTGGGGAACGGGTGGTGGATGTTAGGAGGTAGTAGGGTATCACAATATTAGACCACACATATACAGTATAAATAAATTATTGTGTGTGGGTAAATCCACATCCCTATAATAGAACCACTTCAGACATAACAAAAGCAGAGCCTGAAACTACATAACTCGTATAGCATTGAAGGCAAACAGTAAATCGCAATAATATCTGTGCAAATGTGATACAAATGTCAGTAGCGTGTAACAGTGTATCTGTACATAAGATACATGCAGTAGTGTGTAATAAACCACTATAACAGAAGGATAATTTATTCCGGTTATCAAGCAATTAATGAATGTCATAATAGGAAAGACCATTAAGGTCTTGGAATCAGAAAAGTTTTTGGCTATTGTCATCGAGGCACATGCTTTGCATCGACCACTGGTGTAGAACACCTTAGGTTGCAGTCCCAGCCAAGTTCTATTCGGATTGTCAATATGGTGGCTGTGTACTAAAACATATTTTATGTTCCAAGACCGTCTGCTTTCCATATTAGGTGACTTGAAGGTCCTTAGTTTTATAGGAATTGAACATGTCCCATGGGGCCCACGCAAGAGCGACTGGGATCGCAAATTGCGTTAATTGCCTGAAAACCAGTGTAATTTATCTGATTACGTGTATTTGCAAAAAAACAATATGTAGGTGAGACACATCGGCCACTAAAGATAAGGGTATTGGAACATATGGGTTCTATCCGCAACCAATGCGACACTCCGGTTGCCAGGCATGTGAATGAGGCACATAATGGTGACTTGAAGGTCCTTAGTTTTATAGTGTAAATAAACAATTTGTTATCATTGTGGTGCTTAATATAATCAGTGATATTTTTTAAAATACAAAATACAGATAATGATTTAACGTATATAATATAACAGTTTAACGTATAAAATATATGAATCCAGTGCATCTAAATGAACAATAAATAATGTACTTAGGGGCCTATGCAGAGAGCAGCGGTGGAATTAATTGGAGATAGTAATAAATAGTACCTTTTTTGGCGTGATTTAATCTCCATATGCAGAAAGGTCATAAAACTGCATTTAAAATCATGTCTGCATATGGAGAGTTTCAACCAGCGATATGCGCGCTGTTGAAACTTGTAAAAAAATCGCGTTTTTTTATTTTTTTTCCCCACCGGCCGCCGAGCTCCAGCTTCTTGCCAACTTTTGTTGGCGGAGGTAAATGTTGAAAATCGCCCCATTTTGTTGGCGCGAACAGCCGCTAGATGGCGATCGCGCCTTTCTGAATACGGACGTTTTTAACACTGGAGAGATTTAGGTTCTCGCCAGCCGCGCGGCGAGATTTTCAAATAAAAAAAAAAATGGCGCTTGTTTCAAAACTCGCCATTACCTGCCTTTCTAAAGGCAGATTTTGCCAAAAAATGGCGCTTTTCCCGATAACGCTGCTCTCTGCATGAGGCCCTTAGAGTGATAAATACACCCCAGTATAATTGAAATTGCAGCTCAAACCCAAATTTCAGATTGAGAAAACAATCCATAAATGTTGCAGGTGTCCAGATGTTTCAGGGAGCGCCGGTGCATGAAAAGGCAAAACACGTAGAATATAGTGCAACATTTGTGTGATATACTGTATAATAAAGTGATTTTGTCTAGAGTCTGATGAATTGTGTACTCACAAATTTCCCACTTAAAAAGTGTATGTAAAGGTATCTTTATGGCGCCGTGCCGGACGCTTCCATAGATGTGATCACCTTAATGTAAGAATGGAACAAGAGAACATACCATAGTGCGATCAAAATATAAAAATGTGATGATAAAAATATGGTAAAACACACTCACATGGTGTCAGTAGATTAAACAGCAATTTGATCATAAATGATCCATGCCAACAGAGTGGAGCCCGATGTCGTGAGTGCTATGCTCCGTCTGCTCTCTCAGCTGGTCTCTCTCCCCATCTGCGTCTGTTCCTGGCGGAATCCCCGGATTACATGCAGAGATGGGTAAAGCGAATGGACAAAAACAGGTTGCGCTGGAATCAGCATCCCTCTCCGTACTTCAGATAAACTCAAAGCATTTCTCCTCTGCTGAGGTTTCATCAAGAGTGATTTCAGAAGTCAGCCATGGACATATATACCCTCGTTTAGCTTTATTATTGGTTAATACTCATTGAGTCAGGTGTTTTGAATGAAGTAATACTACATGTAAATATATCCTACACTAACCTCAAACGTATATAAACATGGATACAAACGACGCATGAATCTGCAGTAATACAAATTAACTCTTTGTAAACATACTCATTGAGTCAGATGTTTTGAATGAGACTATAGCTGCGCCAGCCTTTATTTTAAAGCGGCGTACGCCGAGCCGCTCTGAAAACCGCAGCCAGCCGCGCTCTGTTTTCCAACCATTTAGAAATGTACTCTTTTTTCAATCGGTTTTCTATTGTGCACTAAAAATTAAATTTTAGCTTTGTCTTCAATACCATCTAGAAACTCAAGTGGGCGATCGCGAGCTGTTGTCTAAAAAGTCTAATAGCAATTCAACCTACAGCCGTACATTTCTGCAAGTCTGTGTGTGCGCGCACAGTAATTATAAATTTGAAGATTTAATTTGAAGCAGAGATTAATTAACGTTCCGAGTTCATACTGTATGCACATAAAAAAAATATGAGGACACATCCTGTACTGTATACTAAAGGGAAAAGAAGTACAGAATGTTTTAACTCCAAAAAAATAAAAAAAAGTTGAATATTTTATAAATTGTTTCATTGCTGCATTCTGCAACCTTTTATAAAAATGTCAGTGACTCAAAAACATACAGTAAGTACCGTATAACATTTCACATAATGGTTGGTTAAAATCCATCAGTCGCCTCAAGAAGGCGGCCATCAAGACATCAGCTGGCACACCGCAATGAACGGAAATGGCAGAAACATCAGAGGGAGATGCACCGGGTCTCTCACAACAGGTCACAGCAGTTCACAACGCCTCAGTAACCAGCTTGTTCAGCTTGTGCACAGCTGTTTCGCAGACTCACTCCTCCACAACGGACAAAGGCAGCAAGGAGAAAGCACACCGGGTCCCACACAGCAGATCACTGCAGCAGAGGCAGGAACACCCAACGCGGCGTTTCGCCAGGAGCTTCGTCAGGGGCGTGTCTGCACTACACATCGGGAGCACTTTAAGTACCCTGAGTTGATGATGCAGGCATCATAGTTCAGCTGCTACAAATGAATTAAACAGACAAGTAAGCTTGAATTAAATTAAACAAAAGACTATATGATCTAACAGTGTTGTAAAATTATAAAAACAGAAAGAAACATTGGAGAACACATACTGATAATAATATCAGCTAAATTTGAGCTGAATTTAAGAGAAGAGAAACATTGGAATATTAATTTAAAGGAATGGTGAAAGATTTTATTTAAATGAATGGTGAAAACTTAAGATCCTCATTCAAACCCCTAGGGGCAACACTATCCAGATTGAAGATCCATCGACTTTCACGTTTAAGCAGCGCAGTTTCTAGGTCTCCACCCCAATTTGTAAGAGAGACCCTCTCTATACCCCATGCAGTTAGCCCTTTAGTAGAGTGTGACTGCTTAGAGAAACAATGCCTAGCAACACTGGTTAGATTCCAGGATCTAGCAAGATCCTTAGGAGCATTCCTAATGTTGCAGGCATGCTCCAAGATACATTCCTACATAAAGGAGATGACAAGGACACATAAGGGTATAAATAAGTCCTTTGGTATTACAATTGAAGAAATCCCTCACAAAGAAGGTGCGACTACCACTAGTATTCGTGAAAGTCTTCCTTTGATTAACAAAAATACAGCATTTACATTTACCACACTGGAATGTGCCCTTTGAGATGTTAGTTCATGGGGCACAGAATTAAAAAGTAAGCTGACAGAGGCTTTGCCAGGCCTGAGCAAGGGTTACAAGGAATGGACATTTAGTGCTAAAATGGAATCCATGGAAAAGATGGCGAGAGAAAGCCATTTGCGTAAATGCTCTGCGACTGGCGCCATACAGTCCGCCTACAAAGAGAGGATCACCTGACACAGGGCAAATCTCATGACCACACGGTCAGTAGAAATACAGTACTTGGAAAAAGTCCTCCTCAAGTGACTGAGGATTGCTGATCTCAAGCACCTTCTGCAGGAGTACACTAATAACCTGGAGAAAGGGGTCCATTCCCAGAGGGACTGAGAGTTCCTGAACTCCATCCACTCTCAGTCGAGCAGCAGAGATATCTCGAGTGAGAGTGGAAGGATTGAGTTTTGGCCGTGGTAAGCTCGAGCATCCCACAAACAGGGGAGGTACATAACAGGGACTTATCAAAAACTTGCCTCTAATCCAGCAGTGTGCCGGTTAATTGCACACTAGTAATCAACCACACTCCACATGGCTGATTAGGACTGTCAGAAAAAGTCTATTCTAAGAAACAGGAAAGAGATTCAGGATTCAGATCAGAAACAGGAAAGAGGATAGCTCACAAGGGAACTGACCAAGGAAAAGAAAGACTGCAGAGATTTCCTTAGTCCACAACGGGGCTGACCTAAGGAAAAGAGGGTCTTGATTGCATTCACAAGACAAGGGGACAAGAACTCTATACCTGGACACACAGAGTGCCATAGCACATAAGGATGCTGACCCAGGAGAAAATAGAGGCCTTCCCCTACAGAAACCCCAGATACAGATAAGAGACATTCTTTTTGGATAGTTGGATATATATTGTGACATCTCAGTCCCAGCGTCGAATCTTTTGTCCAGATCAAAGGCAGGAAACACTGTACTTTTTAAGCGGGGGTTTATTTACAGGGTATAAGGCAGGTACAGGGTTAACTCATAACACAAAACAGAAACAAAAGACCTAACTCCTTCCAGGAGTACTGACTAATACTGCTTAGTCCGAAACTAAATCGTGGGAGAACTAAACTCTTTTCCCCACTTTACCCAGTGTACCTGCAGCAGGTCTCCTTTCAGTCTCTCACAGGGCTGTCAGTGTGTGCTTTCCCAGATCAGTATAGCAGCGTCTCTCACCCTCTCTGTGTAACTCTCAACGGTGTGTGTCTGGCAGCATGGGGGGGGGGAAACTCTGTATCACTTCCTGACTATACAGGCTAGGCTAATAAGCTCATTAACTCACAGCTGAATAGACCTGTTCAAAATGATTAACTCTATGAGAGCTGTAAAGTCCCAGAACTGCCCCATTCTAGCCCTTAGAGGCAGTGACAGCATCACATATCCCTCCCCCCAGCGAAACATTGTCCTGTGAGCGGCCCGTGCACTATCCCGTGCACCAACCTCTTTGTCAGACATGTCTGACATCCACCTCTTCTAAATGGTTTTCTTCATTAGACCTCCTGCCAAGAAGTAATAGAGTCCAGCGTAGTGTCCCACTCAGTCTTCAGAACTTCGAGCTCTTCGCCTAGGTCACGCTGTTGTTTCTCTGCCTTCTTGCGGCCAGCACGCTCAAACTCCAGGTCCTTCCTCAGGTCTTGAAGCTGTCCTTCTATACTTCTTCTCTGGCTCAAGGCAGCTGCCAATTCAATTCCTCTCAGGGCCTTCATCTCTTCCCGGTGCTTGCTCTGGGTTTTTGTCAGCGCATCCTTCAGATTTTGGATCTCTGTAGATTTTGTCGCTATGATTGCTGCTGCTTCTGTTTCCCATGCCTCTTTCTCCTGGGTGTACTGATTTTTGGTGATGGAGCAGGCTCTTTGCTTCTCCAGCTCTTTCTCCAGCTTGAGGTTGTCCTCCTTTATAGCTGTGAGTTGCTGGGACGTGTGTTCAATTATCTGCTTTAGCTCTAGAAGCCTTTTATCCAACTGCAGTTTTTCAGATTTCAAGGTTTGGACATTTTTAGTTTATTCGTATTCCACTTCCAGTGATGCTCTGGTAAGGCTCAGGGTGGCCTTCAGCTCAACATGCTGCTCGGCGAGGACCCACTGGGTACTCAGTCGCTCCTGTAGCACTTGCTGCTTTACTTTACCCAGCTCTATTTTTAACGTGCAGACCTCTCGCTGAGAAACTTCTTGCTTGCCGATGAGGCGTTGAACGTCTTGTTGGGACGCCTCATAGAACCGTTTCCAGTCAACACTCTTTTGGTCTGACTCACTTGAATTTCTGCTTATGGCAGTATCGGTAGCCTGTGTCATACCAAGGCTAGTAGTCACTCCTGTGACGATTGCGCCAAGCGCTCTGTGTTGTAGTCCACCTCTGGTCTTTTCTGATGCCACGGGGTAAACTTTCCCTGCAGCTTCTGTTGCACACAGGGGTTGTCCTTTCCACGGGGCCACATAGGAGTCCTCATCGTCCTCTTCTGAACTGCAAGAACTGTGCAGAACTGTAGAAACCCAGCGCGAACCATGCCCCACAGAAAAGTTACATTCCATTGGTTCCGCGTTCTAAGGGCAAACTGCGGCCACATGTCCAAGTTCATGGCATCTGTAGCACTCTATATACCTTCCAAAACTGGGTCAGTGTTTTGTCTCCAGTCTACTGGGAACAACGAGACTAGAGTCCCTCCTAGGTGCTGTGGGACTTTCTACTCCTTTAGGCAAGTCAATGAGTCCTTGCGGATTCCTATTCGGTTGAACAGTCTTATTGGACCTCCTGGAGCGCAGGAAGTGAGAACCGGAGCACTCACCTGAACTTGAGCTCTTGGACATCTCTTCGGCAGTCAAGTAACATTCGACTTAAGCGACCAACTGTTCGGCGTCTTTGGGGTCACTCTGGCTCACCCACTTCTGGATGGTGCGGGGAAGACCTCTCAGGAACCTGTCTATAACGACACTTTCGACAACTGCAGCAATGGAACATACCTCAGGCTGGAGCCACTTCCTTGCAGAGTGTATAAGTTTATAGAGTTTAGAGCGGGGTGTCTTCTCTAAATCATAATGCCAGGAATGGACCCACTGGGCCCGAACCGCTAGGGTGACCCCTAGCCATGCCATAATCTCCGCCATCAGGGTGTCATAGACTTTAGCTTGCTCAGGCTCTAAGTCATAATAGGCTTGTTGTGAGACACCCACCAAGAAGGGAGCAATTATTCCCGACCACTCCTCAGCTGGCCACCCTTCGCGTACTGCGGTGCGCTCAAAGACTGACAGTTACGCCTCAACGTCATGGTCCATCGTAATTTTCTGAATGAGGTGCATTTTTACCTGGTGAGCGACCTGTGGGGCCACTCTAGGCTGGGCGGTAATATTCTCTCCCAACACTCGGAGCTCCTGGTGTAGGCGAAGTTGCGCCTCGTTTTGCTCTTCTTTTAGTGTCTGATGTAGGGACAGTGTCATCTGCTGTACTAACACCGCCGTACTTTCAGTTTGTGACTTTGTCATCTGTAGTAAACTCTCATTATAGGATTTTGACATCTCCACTTGGGTCTTTGCCAGTTGCTGCAAACCCATTAAAATTGCAGAATTTTCTGTTTGCTTGTACTGAAGCAAGGTCAGAAATTCCACCATTTCCCCCTTTCACTGCCTTGTGGACTGCCCGCGTTAAACTTCACCAATTGTGACGTCTCAGTCCCAGCGTCGGATCTTTTGTCCAGATCAAAGGCAGGAAACACTGTACTTTCTAAGCAGGGGTTTATTTACAAGGTATAAGGCAGGTACAGGGTTAACTCATAACACAAAACAGAAACAAAAGACCTAAGTCCTTCCAGGAGTACTGACTAATACTGCTTAGTCCCTAACTAAATCGTGGGAGAACTAAACTCTTTTCCCCACTTTACCCAGTATACCTGCAGCAGGTCTCCTTTCAGTCTCTCACAGGGCTGTCTGTGTGTGCCTTCCCAGATCAGTATAGCAGCGTCTCTCACCCTCTCCTTGTAACTCTCAATGGTGTGTGTCTGGCAGCATGGGGGAGAATCTCTGTATCACTTCCTGACTATACAGGCTAGGCTAATTAGCTCATTAACTCACAGCTGAACAGACCTGTCCAGAATGATTAAATCTATGAGAGCTGTAAAGTCACAGAACTGCCCCATTCTAGCCCTTAGAGGGCAGTGACGGCATCACAATATATATATATATATATATATATATATATATATATATATATATGTAGCCCTTTTTGTGAACCGGCCTGACCCACCCAATCTCACATTGGCCCCTGGGGTCTAACCGGTCCCTTTCCCTGCGGCACACCTCTTCTAAGGGACTACTGGTAGCTGTATAACACCTGTGGCTCCAGGAGATCTGAGCCTCCGCTAGCTGGGAGCCTGGGAAAACCCTTACCATTTACCTGGTGCAGCGCCTCCACTTACCCAGGATCCCCGTTATGAAAGATAGCCCTGGGTAAGAAATACAATAACACACATATATAATACTAACACTTTACTGAACACACTTATAACACATTACATAACATCATGCTCTATCCGCATCACCTTAACCATATCACCTCAGCCCAATGTCTGGTGTTCCCACCCAGTGTCCTGTGATCCCCCGCACCCAATGTCTCGTAATCCTACGGAGGTAGTGGGTGACTGCGCAGTCACTAAATTATCTATTAGGCCTGTTGGTGCACTTATGATACAGAAATACCTTCCGAGCACTCCGATGCTCGGGCCTGCCACACTCTTCTAAAAGGGTCAGACGTGCGAAGCCTCCATCTGATCCTATCCAGGTACTTCTCCAGGACCCCAACGAGGGTCCCACCGCTTCACGGGAACACAACCGTCTCTCAGTAACACCACCGTCGCACGGGAACAGCAACCGCCGCTATCTATCCCTACAGTGACAGAAACCCTAACCTAGGGCCTGTCCCTGATGAACCGCAACCTGGGATGGCTTGGGGAAAACTCCTAGGGCCTGCGGAGTAATACCCTGCCCCACTCCCCTAGCTACCCACGTCCTTAATCCTATCTGTAACCACTAGCTACTCGCTACTCCTAACAGCCTGCAGCAGACACACAGCTCTCACCGTCAGCCTGCAGACATTCACACACGCTACACACACTGCGCCCAGCACATACAGCGACACACACACAGCTGGCAATCGTACACAGCCACCTGGATACCCGAAGCAATAATCCACTGCACACACTCTGTGCCTATTTGCCAGTGCGCACAGCACTACCCGCTGTGGCACTGCCAAACCTGCACCTCTCACACCTAAGGGTGACCTCCTTATCTAGGGCCGTCCCTCTTCAGTTACCCCCTGCCCCTAACCGGGAATTGGGGCCTGCCTGGGGACCTAAGGAGAACCCTTACCTGGTGCAGGAGCCACTCGCTCCCTACACCCTTCCTACTCCTTCCTCTGCTTCTTCCTGACTCACTTGCAAACGCCCGGGAAATGTATCTATATTCCCGGCTGAGCTTCCTCCAGCCCTATTGGCCACTATCAGGCACCTGGTGCCTGTCTCCCTATGCCTCCTGGGAGTTGTAGTTCCCAGGAGGCTGCTACAGCATTGGGGCCGCGTGCGCACTTGCCCTGCGCATGCGCGAACTCTCAATGGCCGCCGCAACCTCTCTCCTCCCTGTCCTGCCCTCGCGCGATCTCTCTGGGGCCTTCCCTGCGCTGGCTGACTACTGCGCATGCGCGAGCTAACGCGCAATGGCGGCGCCCTCTCCTTTACAAGCCGGGCCGGTGGCAACGCGATCGCGGCCCTAGCGACGGCCCGATCGCGTCCCCGGCAACCGGCCTGCACCGCAGGGCAACGCGCTACTCTCTGCACTGGCCCCCACCCTCGCGAAGTGCCGGCGGGTCCGTCGCAGCCTCCGGCGGCACCCGCTACCACACGGCACTCGCGGAGGGGGGCCAGAAAGTGCAAATTTTCCTCGGGGCTACATATATATATATATAGTGATGTGAAAAAGAAAGTACACCCTCTTTGAATTCCATGGTTTTACATATCAGGACATAATAACAAGCATCTGTGCATTAGCAGGTCTTAAAATTAGGTAAATACAACTTCAGATAAACAACAACACATGACATATTAACCCGTGTCATGATTTATTTAACAAAAATAAAGCCAAAATGGAGAAGCCATGTGTGAAAAACTAAGTACACCTTATGATTCAATAGCTTGTAAAACCACCTTTAGCAGCAATATCTTTAAGTAATCGTTTTCTGTATGACTTTATCAGTCTCTCACATCGTTGTGGAGCAATTTTGGCCCACTCTTCTAAACAATGTTGCTTCAGTTCATTGAGGTTTGTGCGCATTTGTTTATGCACAGCTCTCTTAAGGTCCAGCCACAGCATTTCAATCGAGTTGCAGTCTGGACTTTGACTGGTCATTGCAACACCTTGATTCTTTTCTTTTTCAGCCATTCTGTTGTAGATTTGCTGGTGTGCTTGGATCATTGTCCTGTTGCATGACCCAATTTCGGCCAAGCTTTAGCTGTCGGGCAGATCGCCTCACATTTGACTCTAGAATACTTTCGACTCAAAGATTGTAAAGTTCCTGTGGCTGCAAAAACAAGCCCAAATCATCCCCCGTCCACCACCATGCTTGACAGTTATTATGAGGTGTATGTGCTGATATGCTGTATTTGGTTTTCGCCAAACGTGGTGCTGTGAATAATGGCCAAACATCTCAACTTTGGTCTCGTCTGTCCAAAGGACATTGTTCCAGAAGTCTTGTGGTTTGTTCAGATGCAACTTTGCAAACCTAAGTCATGCTGGCATGTTCTTTTATAGAGAGAAGCGGCTTTCTCCTGGCAACCCTTCCAAACAAACCATACTTGTTCAGTCTATTTCTAATTGTACTGTCATGAACTTTAACATTTAACATGCTAACTGAGGCCTGTAGAGTCTGAGATGTAACTCTTGTTTTTTTTGCAATTTTTCTGAGCATTGCAGGTCTGACCTTGGTGTGAATTTGCTGGGACGTCCACTCCTGGGAAGATTGGCAACTGTCTTGAATGTTTTCCACTTTTGAATAATCTTTCTCACTGTAGAATGATGGACTTTAAATTGTTTGGAAATGGCCTTTTAAACCTTCCCAGATTGATGGGCAGCAACAATTGCTTCTCTAAGATCATTGCTGATGTCTTTCCTCCTTGGCATTGTGTTAAAACACACCTGAATGCTCCAGACCAGCAAACTGCTAAGACTTCGGCTTTTATAGAGGTGGTCACACTTGCTGATGATCAATTAATCAAGGCCATTTGAATAGCAGCAAATGTCTGCTACCTTGCTTCTTAATTCCTATGGAAGTAGGCGAACTAAGGAGAAAGGGGGATGGGAACCCTCGCTACTGCTTAGGTGTATAACAATGTGGAGCTACTATCTGGGGAGTAATTAGAACATAGACGGGAAGAAACAGGACCCCACTGGAGAGCACTCAAACATATACAAAAATCAAAGTGTACTGTCAATGGAAATGGTCATAAGTGAAATGAGGGATGAGTGATTAAAATAAGGTTTAATAGGAGTAATAACTCAATTAAAATAGGAGTAGAACACTAGGTTATCAGGGTGAATGAGACTCAAAATGAGCCAAAAAAGCATAGCGAAAACAAAATATGCCGAATAGATGTGTATAGTATGTGCTAACACCCTTGATGATATGTTTAGGGTGTAGCTAGATGGTCAAACCGAGGTGGCCTCTGCCTGTGAGAGTATAACACAGGTACAGCCTATATGTATAAGGTTGTAGTAGATACCAGCAGGAGGGGAAATACATACACCAATAGTGGTATAGATGAGTCACCCTGCCTGAGTTGGAAACAGATGATATAGATGCTATACCAGTTGACTAAACCAGTTGACAAAAAATAAAAAGAGAATGAGAACAGTAGTACACAAGTAGTGTCTACTTACACCTCGGTAGGTAGAACAACAAAAATATCCGGTATAAATAAAAAGCAGACTCTGTGGTAGCGCTAGATAATAAACACCTACTTTCTAGTGCTGGGTGTATTCGAGCTTGCCATGAGTGCTGCTTTAATAGTTTAAGGTAAGCTTATTGCATAGGAGAAGCTCCGTGTTAGGAGCTAGCATGGGATGGTCGCGCTCCGATCACGAGCGTTAGTCCCGCCCCTTTGACGTGATGACGTCAAAGCAGCACTCATGGCAAGCTCGAATACACCCAGCACTAGCAAGTAGGTGTTTATTATCTAGCGCTACCACAGAGTCTGCTTTTTATCTATACCGGATATTTTTGTTGTTCCTACCTACCGAGGTGTAAGTAGACACTACTTGTGTACTACTGTTCTCTCTCTTTTTATTTTTTGTCAACTGGTTTACCAGCAGCTGTATGCTGTGCTGGGATTTATAACCCTCACTGGGTTTCTCTACACAGGTGACTCACCTAGTGTGGGGTGTCTGCCTACTACTATAACTGTGTCCATATATGACAGCTATTATCACTGATATTTACACTGGTAAAATTGCTTGGATTGTCACACTATGGGATGTGTAGAGCCATCATTATAGTCTCCAGTACAGCTTACTAACACAGACAGTTGCAGTGCTCATTTAGCATCTATATCATCTGTTGCCAACTCAGGCAGGGTGACTCACCTATACCACTATTGGTGTATATATTTCCCATCCTGCTGGTATCTACTACAACCTTATACATATAGGCTGTACCTGTGTTATACTCTCACAGGCAGAGGCCACCTCGGTTTGACTATCTAGCTTCACCCTGAACATATCATCAAGGGTGTTAGCACATACTATACACATCTATTCGGCATATTTTATTTTCGCTATGCTTTTTTGGCTCATTTTGAGTCTCATTCACCCTGATAACCTAGTGTTCTACTCCTATTTTTTTGCCGAATAGATGTGTATAGTATGTGCTAACACCCTTGATGATATGTTCAGGGTGAAGCTAGATAGTCAAACCGAGGTGGCCTCTGCCTGTGAGAGTATAACACAGGTACAGCCTATATGTATAAGGTTGTAGTAGATACCAGCAGGATGGGAAATATATACACCAATAGTGGTATAGGTGAGTCACCCTGCCTGAGTTGGCAACAGATGATATAGATGCTAAATGAGCACTGCAACTGTCTGTGTTAGTAAGCTGTACTGGAGACTATAATGATGGCTCTACACATCCCATAGTGTGACAATCCAAGCAATTGTACCAGTGTAAATATCAGTGATAATAGCTGTCATATATGGACACAGTTATAGTAGTAGGCAGACACCCCACACTAGGTGAGTCACCTATGTAGGGAAACCCAGTGAGGGTTATAAATCCCAGCACAGCATACAGCTGTTGGCACACCAGTTGACAAAAAATAAAAAGAGAGAGAACAGTAGTACACAAGTAGTGTCTACTTACACCTCGGTAGGTAGGAACAACAAAAATATCCGGTATAGATAAAAAGCAGACTCTGTGGTAGCGCTAGATAATAAACACCTACTTGCTAGTGCTGGGTGTATTCGAGCTTGCCATGAGTGCTGCTTTGACGTCATCACGTCAAAGGGGCGGGACTAACGCTCGTGATCGGAGCGCGACCATCCCATGCTAGCTCCTAACACGGAGCTTCTCCTATGCAATAAGCTTACCTTAAACTATTAAAGCAGCACTCATGGCAAGCTCGAATACACCCAGCACTAGAAAGTAGGTGTTTATTATCTAGCGCTACCACAGAGTCTGCTTTTTATTTATACCGGATATTTTTGTTGTTCCTACCTACCGAGGTGTAAGTAGACACTACTTGTGTACTACTGTTCTCATTCTCTTTTTATTTTTTGTCAACTGGTTTAGTCAACTGGTATAGCATCTATATCATCTGTTTCCAACTCAGGCAGGGTGACTCATCTATACCACTATTGGTGTATGTATTTCCCCTCCTGCTGGTATCTACTACAACCTTATACAGTACATATAGGCTGTACCTGTGTTATACTCTCACAGGCAGAGGCCACCTCGGTTTGACCATCTAGCTACACCCTAAACATATCATCAAGGGTGTTAGCACATACTATACACATCTATTCGGCATATTTTATTTTCGCTATGCTTTTTTGGCTCATTTTGAGTCTCATTCACCCTGATAACCTAGTGTTCTACTCCTATTTTAATTGAGTTATTACTCCTATTAAACCTTATTTTAATCACTCACCCCTCATTTCACTTAAGACCATTTCCATTGACAGTACACTGTGATTTTTGTATATGTTTGAGTGCTCTCCAGTGGGGTCCTGTTTCTTCCCGTCTATGTTCCTATGGAAGTAGTAAGGGTGTACTTAGTTTTTCACACATAGCTTCTCCATTTTGGCTTTATTTTTGTTAAATAAATCATAACACGGTGTAATATGTCATGTGTTGTTGTTCATCTGAGGTTGTATTTACCTAATTTTAAGACCTGCTAAGGAACAGATGTGTGCTCTTATGTCCTGATATGTGAAACCATAGAATTCAACGAGGGTGTACTTTCTTTTTCACATGACTGTACATATATATGTCAGTACCGTGTTAGTCGAGCTTAAATAATCAAAAATTAATAGACGATACCATTCTGTGGCTAACGAAACGCACAAATAAAAGAATTTCGTCAGCCACAGAACTGTATCGTCTATTCATTTTTGAGTTTATATATATATATATATATATATATATATATATATATATATATATATGTCTATATGACAAACAAAAAAAGAAAGCAGCGCCTCTAAGGAGTCTCCTTAGCACAGACATACTGTGCTGACATAGGGAGAAGAGGCCTTGAGTACATTGAAGATCTGAGCTGATAACAAGACACCAGACCTCTTTTCCTGGACTCACCTAGACTCAGAGACTGCCACAAAGAGCCCCTGCATACCGACTGATCTGCCCAAGGCTCCAAAAACTTCACTACAGAGCGGATGCCATGCAATAAAGACTAAGCAAGTTACCCGTGAGTGACGAAACGCGTCAGGGAGCGTCATCACGTTGGACGCATTGACATTACGTCATCACTAAGCGCTGGAGCAGACTGATCCATGCGCGAGTGCTACAGAGGCTTGAGAAAACGGAGCCACTTTCTTGGACTCTTATACAGCATTTACCTGCCCTGGATACCTGCTGGGACGTCGATCCTTCATGTTTTGAGACTGGGATTGCCCCAAGATGATGCAGTATTAACCGGATGGTGGTGATTATAATCACGCAATGCTTAATTTTATTGTACTTTTGTAAGTGCATTTTTTACCCCCTCCTCCCCTTCCCCTCATTAAATATACTATTTTACGCTATGGGCATGCGCTCTCTCCTCTCTTTTTCCTTATATATATATATATATACATATATATATATATATATATATATATATATATATATATATATATATACACTGGCGACACACTTTATTCGAGCTCGGCTAGTCCCACGAATTCGGGTATACCCGGGTGTATTGAGGTTTGTGACTGTTTTCTGCCCGAGTGCATTGAGGTATTTTCCAGGCAGGGATTGAAGCATTTTATTCCCGCTGGCTGCAATACTGCACAGTATATATATATATATATACTGCATTACAATTCATGAATTTATGCCATCTGGTAGACACGCGAAGCATTGCAGCCTATTAAATCCTAATCATTATCATTTAACAGATCAGCCGCCCGTCAGCCAGGCATGAACCCAGGCTGAGAAGGCAAACGCAACGGGGCTTGTCAGAGGTGAGGAGCGGCGCATTCCAGGTATCTGCCAGGTACATACTGGGTATTTGCTCGAATAAAGTGTGTCGGTGCAGTATATGTATGTGTGTATCTGGGGTGGTAAGCAGCTTAGCTACCCACCCAGTTGGATAGGGCTGGAGTAATATGTGTAGTAATTTCTCCAAAGTGGAGTAGGTTTTTTTTATGTTTGTGTTTGCAGTGCTTAAAGGAACAGGCGCAAAAAAAGCCTTATTATAATTTCACCTTATAAACGGTCTCCATTGCATATCTATGCACACATCTCCTACACCACCATACTGTGAACACCCTCCATTTGGACCGTGATGCTATGGTCCCCTTCTGAAGTTTTTGGGTCCCCAGAATCCCTAAACACCCCCTCCAGGCACCGTACACATCATTCCTTATGTTTGCACGGTGCAGGCTGCAGTTCCCTTGGTTGTAGCCCTTCGGACGCTACCCCCGCACAACTTTTTAGTACTTAGAACCACATGGTAGCCCCTCTGTTGTGACCAATAGTATAGCTGCAGCTCCTGAAGCCGAGGTCTTGGCCTCCTGACCATCAGGAGCCCCTCTTTGGATGCCTGTCTGCTTACTTAGAGAAGGGGTACACATTGTAACTCCATCTAGTGGGAATCCCGGCCCTCTAGATTCCAAAAGGTCGCCTATATAAACTACACCCAAGGGCCCTCTAATTTGCCATAACAGGAGAGTACCTCCTTTCTCTTACTTCAAAAGCCATTCCTGATTATAATCTCAGCAGCACCTCCAAATGTAAAGGGTGTTCCCCCACCCTCCGGGAGATTCAACTGTTACCTGTACTCTCGTTGTGCTGTATGTGTGAGGTTTACAGGATTACTGAGTGTCCATCGATGGTAGTGGGGAAGACAGGACAGGCTTTTTTCATATAGAGCTCATTCTGGGTGCAGCACCTCCATTTCCAGCAGGTCCCGTCAGTGCTGGGTGCTGTCCCTGCAGGAAAACCATCTTGCAATCACCCTGATAAACTGCAGTCCTAGACAGGAGTATAAAAGCAGCAACTGGTATTTATTGAGTACAGCTGTAAACATCAACAATGCATTTTATTCTGGTCTCTGGGCTCAATCCCAGGGCTTGATACCCCAAAGGTCTATGCCTGACTCCTATGCTCACTGGTGGCGTATGAAGTAGTTGTTACCACTCCCCTGAGGGAGGGATCTCTCTCCCCTGAGGAAGGAGAACTCCCTAAATTTAGATCAGCAGCCCCATTTGTAACCAGGGGATGGTCCTAGGTCTGAGCCCCTAATAGGGCAGTACACACGCCTTAGCCCCCCACCCCCTGTCACACAAGGATGTTGTTTACTACTGCAGCAGCAATTGCATAGATATGAACCTAACACTTCCTGTGACCGTACCAGGGCTTAGGTGTTAGGTAGGGCAGATTAGTAGCCCAGAGGATACATGCTACATATATACACACTGACATAGTCTTTCAAGATATGTATACTATCTTTACGGTTACATTTTTACAGAACATCCTTTTTTGGTAGCTTACAGAATTGGGAGGACTGGACATACAGTACTCTAATTTTTGTCACATTGGCGGTAGCATTGCGTTTTTCTGTCTTTTGTTGCAAACGTGTATTAACTATAAAGTCCACTGAAGGATTTGATACTTTGATGGATTAGGAAAATTACCAAATGCATCTATAAGTGGAATAAAAATCTATTTTAGATCAGTCACACAATCGAAAAGGGAACTGTTAATATGTAATAAATGTAACACACTGATAAGATAATAGAAATTCTTCTTTTATTATTTTATAGATTACCATGTTATATAAGCAGCTGTCATGTTTGTTCTTTTGTTTATTTATCTCTCGTTTGACATTTTTTCAGAGAAAATAAAGGGAAATATCAAAGTGCTTTTTCAACATACTACATTACCTATAAGGAATATATACAACAATTGCATATTTCAGACAAATGTTAGATTTTCCTTTTGAACTGTTCTAATACTACATTACCTGGGTAGATTATATAAATTTGTAGATTGCATTTGCTCATTATGAATACAATTGCTTACGGTATATACAGTACCAAATGTACGGCTTTAAATATTGTTAAAATTAATTCTGTCTCTTCCTCCATCATTATCATTCTTTCTCAGTTACTGTCAGATTCCTCTGATACATTCCATATTAATCACTTACACTGGTGATGGGACTGGAGGTCCTTAAAATGTTGAAATGTCATGGATAACAAAAAGTTACAACTCTCTGAAGGCTCCCCAGAGCTGGGAGTACACCAATTGAAATAAAGATTAAAAATTAAAGCAAGCAGAACAGATAGATCCACAATAAAGAGTAATACAGTTTCCCAGTGAGATTGTTTTAAAATATTTTTGGTATTTTTTCTATATCAAAGGGTGACAATTACTTAAATGTAATGAACATAAAATGAAGTATAACATTCTGTTTTGGTAGGACAATATTTCCAGGTGCTATTGCAGCACTATTATGAAAGTCAATATGACATTGTGCTGCAGGACATTCTTACCTAGTAATTTATCATCAGCTACTGCAAAGCTAAGAACGGCCAATACTCATTTATTAGCTTTGAAGAGTTTTCCTTTTGTACTCTGTGTTACTTGTTAATCCTACAATAAGTTTTAGCCTTGCTTCCTAAATATGCAGTAAGCACTAGACACTCCTCAACTGTGTGGGAAACTCTGTGTCTAATAGAGCCATTGCAAATGCCATTGGGTTCAGTGAAAAATATTAGACATTTAAAAAATTGTTAATCTATAATATAGTTTAAAAAACAACGCCAACATTAATCATATCAGTTTATTTTATCCCCTGTTTGAGTAAGCTGTGAATCAGATTTATCTCACAGTGGTGTGGTAATCGATAAAGAATTTCCAAGGGATTAATTCAAGTAGATACAAACTCAAACTGTGCAGTAGTATTTCATTATCCTTGCTGAAATACAAAAAGGAAAAGTGTATGACTCCCATAGTATAATATTTGAAAAATATATTTAGCATAAAATGGATGAGTATCACAAGTACAGAAATATAGATAAAATCAGGCTTCTTGTAAATGAACCATGAAGACACATGCAGACAGCCTCTCCTGTAATTGTAGACTGAGCCACACATATTGACACTCAATCAGATATCAGTTGGCATTCGATGATTAAGTCCACAATAATTGGATTGGTGAGGGGCACCAGACGGATGAGATGATAGTTGGTTCTGGAACCTCTGACCTCCATGTCTATCTGCCTTGAAGCACCATGGATGCAGCTTGAAACAGTAGAAGCACTCCCTCGTTCAGTGAACTCTCAGCAATGACGTCACTGTCGGCTGCACTGGAGCAGAGTCAGAGAAAGTCCCATACCAAGTTGTGAAAACAAACATATGATTTGCAGGAGACAAGTGTGGCCTGAGAGATTTGCTTGCACAGGGTTATCATTTCAGAAACTATGTTTGATGTAGATATGAATTGGGTGCGGTTCTATTAAAATGGTAGATGAGCTACCACCTTGGGTATAGATTACATTAATATGCAAGGAGTTAGAGCAATTGACAAGCAAAATTTGGTTACTCCACACCCCATTGTTAACAAGTATGTTTGTGCTTCTCCTAGAACTCCAAATACCCCTGTGTTTTGTAATTAACATTTAGACCCCATGGGTAAACAGATGCAGATTCCTTATCAGAGATCAAACCCTGGGAAACCTTTTGACCAGGTATACAGAACATTACAGGACAACATGGATTAATCATCAATAGGAATTGTAAGATATACAATAAGATTAAGACACATTTTAATTAGTAGTATATTTTTGACAACCAATCAGAAACCTCCTACTGCTGCGGCCAAGTTTATTCGAGCATTTGCCCGTTCTCGGCCGCAGCAGTAACCTGGCGCGTGCCGGAGGGTGCCGGGCGCGCGCCGAAGCAGCGGAAGAGCGCCCTCCGATCGGGGCGCTCTCCCTCCCGCTGCCGGGTACGCCGGGTCCCCCGGAACCCCCTGCCGCCGTCCCCCACATCGCGGGACACCAGGGCTCCCTCGGGGAGCCCTGGATGCGCGTGCAGGGGGCGCTGGCACCCGATGACGCGTGACCGCGCATCGGTGACGCGCGGCACGCTGAGGGAGTGGGGATAGCAAGCCGGGGCATCCCCCGGCTTGCGGAACTAGCCCTGCTCGGATTAAGTGTGTCGGTAGTGTACATGTTGCAGAAGGGGCAGAAGTCACATACAGTATTAGGAGAACAGGGATCAGTCAGTAGACAGAGAAAAGGAGAGAGAAAGGGAAAGAAAAGAGAGGACGGAGACAGACATACCGATTGTGACGGTGCTTATCTCAAATCAGGAAGCAGACCCGCAGGGCTGAGGTAGGAATGCAAATAAACCAACCACAGTCCAGGGACAAAGTGGTGTAAGAGTTTCAATAGTTGGTATGGGAGCAGGGCTCAGGTCTTGTGGCAGAGTTCCAAAGTCAGGGAGACAGGTGGAGGTCAGGGAAGGTGGAAGGCAGTGAGGTTGGGGTCAGAGTCCTGGGTCAGCAACATGGAATAAAAACAGGAAAGAGGGTAAGGCGTAACTGCAAAGACCAAAAGGAGCTGCAAACGGCAGAACTTTGCTCGGCGACTCCCTATAGTGACTGCAGCCTTATAAAGCAGGCTGCCAGTACTCAAAATGGACACAGTGAGCAGAAAGGGCAGGAGAGACAGAATACATGGACCATGGTGAAAACCCAGCACGGTCGAGCAGAATCCTTACACCGATGTCATAGAAATTCCAATTGACATCACTTCAGGTAATTATGATCATGAATTTTGTGCATTTGTAAATATTTCTTTAAATATCTGCATTTTATATCAATGCATTGTTTAGATAGGATGATTTGTATTGTTTTGTTAGGTCTGTAATAAGTACAAACATTATAATAAAATATAATTTAGTATAACCGTGTATTATATATTTTGGCTGCATTTTCAATACATTTCTGTTTAATTGATTGAATTCAGATTTTTTGTGCCTAAAATCCTCATAAACCTTGGTTTTCATGTGTAAATGTGTATCCAGTATTAGGTATACATTTTTACACATCTATTTCCTTGGGTAACAGTTGTGCTAGTATTATTTGATTAATTCTAATAAGCCAGATATACTTCTATAGATGTATACTTGATAAATGCATCTTTATTTCTATTTCAGAATAGGCTAAACATATAGTTTTGCTAGTTATTTCTTATGAGCCAGAAATATTTATATATATTTGCTTTTTTTAACAAGTGGCTTCAAAGATAGTGAGTCCTGCTACTGTACATGTGTAAATGTTACCAACGTTAGTACAAAATATCTAAGATAACAATATAATTTATAAACTAAACTAAAAAAAATGATGACCACAGATCAACTAGAACAAGAAAAAAAAAATTAAAGTAACACAAACACAACTGTTAAAATTAAATTGAACTTAGAAACTCATTAGAAGATACATTTATAACAGAGACACTCTTTGACCCGCTGAAATAACAATAGATTAAGAGAAATTACTACATAGGACTCCAAATTAATCTATCATTCAAATTAAATCCATCTCCCTCAATAGAAATGGGGGACAAAATGTCAGGATCATTACATCGAGAAAGATCCTTATATAGCCCATATTTCTTGTTGGAAAAGTCTTCTTAATTAAAAAAAAACTTTTCTTCAAGGATAATAGAACCAGATATTTAAAAATTAAGCAACATGAGAACATAAGGGACATAATCCCGACAACTCAAGCAGGGGAAATATGAGATAAGGCATCATGGAAATACACTAAATCTAGTATAGTGACATAATATCTTTATCTTTATTCAGTCCTATCTGGACCATTGTTCTGAGTAGGTTGATTGATTCTGTCAAGGGAGTTGTGACATCAGCACCAAGTGACTACATGGATCAGACACATGATATCCTCTGACAATGAGGACTGCCACAGGAGACCAGCAGTTTTGTCACACTTACCAGGATCATTCACTTGGCAGAACAAGATTATTGAATACATTGCGTTTACTCGGGCAAGACCACAAACATACATAGGTTACACAAAATACAGTAAAATACATTCCAATTGGGGGTCTGGGAGTGAAAACTAGCCTCAAATAGGTGCAGGGCACCTGATTCGGAAGGCTTACCCTGACCGCGACCTTGTCCCGAGCTACCTGGTACTCTTTTTGGCTAGCATACCCAACCACCACCTCTACATTCTATTTTCAGAACTTGGTCCTCACGTCTGACATAGCCTCAGCTAGGAAAACTTTCCTAGTTCCAAAAATGAAGCTGGTTGCTCTGCTATTCGCATCAGAGCAACTTTGAAAGCTCGCCATTGCATCACCGAGTCAAGCCACTAGATGGTCTGGTTCTCTAATCAGACAGTCTCCTTACAAACACTCCTCTGAGCTATATCTAGCGTGGAAGACAGACTGGCGACCAATCAGAGAGTGGGAATTTTCCCACCAGTCAATCATGAGCCATAGGCTCGCCTAGCTTTACCCAATCAAAGGTGGGGGCGTGCCTAGGCTCGAAAAGCTGGGCAGGCTCCATCAAATCTGGCAGTCCAAAAGGTGCCCCAGTTGGGTGCCTTTTCTTCTCCGGACTTTGTACTTCTCCTTTCCCCAATCACAAAACTGTCTTTTCACCACTGGACATCCCTTCTCTCCTTTGAACACCGATGTCTATGCATACATCTCGGAACCTACGTAGATGCCCGGGCTGACTGTATAAACATTAATACATACAGTATTAAACATTAAAACACTGTTTTAATAAACTCATACTTCTGGGGAAACCAAAACATGTGTAGGAGATGGGTCTGGGACTTGAAAAAACAGGATTCTGGGGGACACTGTGTTGCCCCAGTGTAATTCACCCTGCGTACCCGCAAATCATGCCTGCATGCCGGGGAGAATTACGGGATTACCAGTAATGTTGCCCCCAAACTACTGCAATAAAGTGAACCATATTTTGAACTCCTATCTAAAACTCCCACTCCCAAAATCTCATGTTTATCAGATAAAGGGAACAGGTAAACCACAAAACAGGTCAGTTTTTTTCCTATATATTACATTGGACTTCCGTAACACACTACTTATTTATGTACAGACTCGTACCAGCAAATCATACACTATTTGCGGATAAAATATCAGTACTATAGGTATCTCCGGTCAGCAACATTTTCCACAGATGTTAACTCTATTTTTCCCTCAACATTAACCCTAAACTCCTGTTCCCGAAGTCCATATAAAGGACCCTAACCACCCATGTCATCTCTAGCTTATAACCCTGCAGGGGACAGTATAATGGGAACCGTATTACATGGAAACATAACAATGTACATTACTAGACCCAAGAGCTGACACTCTCGGCTCTTGACACACGTTCTTTAGGAGATGCCAGACAGGCTTCATCTTTATTATGAAGGCCAGCTACCCCCTATCATCACAGTATTATCCCCCATGGCAGGAGGAAGCGACTGCTCTTGTAACACAGATGTGACCAGGTTCAAAGGACCTTTTAACTTTTACATGCAAGTAAACAATTAACTAAAATTGTGAGTGTGTATTTATAATTCCTATTTTATTACTGAAAACTTTATAACGCCATTAAAGAATTTTGCACACATATTTTGCAGATATCTATATATATATCAGTGTTAATGAAACCAATTAATAAAGAACATGAACTGCAAAGATATTTTCTTTTTTCCCCTTTTATCATTATCCTCTTATCTTACCCTTAATCAAATGCTTAAAATAGCTGATCAGTAAATAAATAAAAATAGTATATAAATAATAATGTGGATAAATAATTAGAAAAAATCCACCAATACCGGTATAAAACCAAAGTTAATCTAAAGGCGCTCAATAATCTATGTGGTTAGTACAGTCTAAACTACAAATGTACATTCATAATTAATACCTCATACAGTATTACTGTACATGCATAAACAAGATATTAAGAAAATATAAATAACTAAAAACCATTGAAAGAGGAGGCAACCCAGGCGTTCCACAATAGCACTATTAAAAGATAAAAAAAGGAGAGAAGCGCACACCTCATTGTATAGTATTATCTTCTTTACTGGGCACAAAGAATAAAAATGCACCTACAAAAATCTGTGCATCAAGAGCAAATGAACAGAAATGCTGTTGGGGTCTCTGTAGTCCTGGAACAGTTTAGGCAGGTATCTACTCAATCTTGTTGGCATGTACACCAGACTTGTCCGTCCGGTAGCACCTCTCTGCTGTCCCGGTGATTCTGCACCACATTAGTGATGCACCGTTGTGTCACCATGTTGATACATTGTGATGTCACCTCGACACAGACATCTGTCTCAGGAATGAGCACAGAGGATGGTATGAGCAGGAGCAAACATCACAGGCTCCACTTGCTTCTCATTCTTCTGCAAGCCAGTTCCTGCTACACCCACAATTTAATAGCAGACAACCAAAAGCCACCCTATGCATTTTGAGGCATTACCTCTTTGTCAACGGTGTGGTTTTAGTTGACAAACATGTCCCTTTATATACCTCCTTTCAATAAAACTTTAATTAAGCACACTGGAGTGTATAATAAACAAGTGGAGGGAACACTGAGAGAGAATTTTAGGATAGCAGCGGTGCACAGCAAGTAGAGAAGGGGACCAGCAGAGTGTGGGTTAAAAATATATTTTATTGTGGCAACATGGTAACGGGGACAAACACTCTGACGCGTTTTGGACAAAAGTGTCCTTTATCAAAGAGCCTTTATGTCAGCTCTTTGATAAAGGACACTTTTTGTCTGAAACACGTCAGAGTGTTTGTCCCCGTTACCATGTTGCCACAATAAAATATATTTTTAACCCACACTCTGCTGGTCCCCTTCTCTACTTGCTGTGCACCGCTGCTATCCTAGGATTCTCTCTCAGCATGACTTCTGAGCGTGATGCACGCACCATATGAAGCTGCCATCTGTGAGTATTCTTTTTCCCCTTCACATGGGGATTTGCTGACTGGTAACAGTGTCACAGTGAGGATATACTGCCCTGTTGAGTTCTACAAGAATGATAGTATGTTAACCCTTTATTGACTCCAGCCCTTGGGCAGTTTTGCATCATAGAAGAATCACTGTACTTCAATCACTGGGTCCAATACTCTGTATTTGGCTTTATGTGCTTCTGTATTTACCATGATATGTGGACACTGATGTTTTAAGCATGGATTTCCATTATGTCTGAAGTGGATTGAGCACTGTTATTGGGACATGTGCCCTAAACTACCAAGTGGAGGGAATATGTGTAAAAAAAGATTATGGGGGCTATGCACTAAGCTCCATTAAGTCACTTTTAGACCGCAAAGTACTCTTCGAACGTGATTTTTTTGCTCAACCCGATGCACTAAGCAACGCAAACAGGCACTTTGCGCTCTAAAAATGACTTTTTCACGGAATTTTTTCTAAGTCCAACTTTGCTCGTTCACAACCCTGTTTGCATTAAATCCTGCCCTTAAGTGGGATGCACTAAGCAACGCAACCTTAGCGTACGCGAAAGTTGCGTTGATCAGAACACGTCAGGTCAGAGTAGATGCAAAGAAATCTGGACTTAGAAAAAATTATTGCTTTTCATTTTTGCATGCGCAAAACCCATACAGCAGGCCGGCGGGGGTCCCCGGCTGACACCACGTGGGGTCCCCGAGGGAGCCCGGGAGTCGCGCGGGTGTCCCTGGCTGAACCCGCAGGTGTCCGGCTCACCAAGCGGGGGTCCCCGCGGGAGGGCGGGGGTCCCTGCGGGAGTCCAGGGGTCGCCGCGGCCAACCCGGGGTCCCCGCGGGGTGCCGCGGTAACCACGGCCCTTCGGTACCAATGTTGCACCTCCAAAAATAATAAACAAGAATTATAACTAAATACACCTCCCTAACACATACTATACAGTAATGGCCAAAATTACTATTATCCACATATGGATAATAATGCATTTGCCCATTTTAAATACATATAACATTCAATAAATACAGTCAAAACATATTACACTTACCTTTTACAGGCACCCACGATGAAGGCTGTCTTCATCCTCATCTTCATCCTGCCCATGCCCCTCCGGTGCTGCAAAACATGCACAACAATCACAATAGCCAATTTAATGTCCCCTAACCCCTTAATCACCATAGCGGTTATTAACCGCTACAGTCATTAAGGGGTTAACCCACCCTCACCCACCACTTGGGAGGCCTACATACCCTCCCCCACTAACCCCCCACCCCATGAGGCCTAACCACCCTCACCCACTACACACAAGGGAGGCCTACCCACATACCCATGGGGCCAATTCACCCTCCCCCCACCCCCAACACATACAGTACAATATTGTGCAAAATAACTATTATCCAGATATGGATAATATATTATTTGCCCATTATGAAACACATAAAACATGCATACATCAAAACATGAATTTTTAATCTTAAAATCACCACATTGCATGTTAAAACAAATCCAGCATTGATTGTAAATATAAGCCAACAAATCAGCAGCTCCACAAATGTATATGAAATGTCACACAATTGCATTGAGTGTGTACATGATGAAATTAATCTGTGCATCATGTAACACTATGCAAAATATATGTAACAATAAAATACACTATGAACAATGTCCCTTAACCACCAATGCCATCATGAAAATCAAATAGAAACTAAACAACATCAATACAATTAGCATCAATAAATTAATCCATTTCCTAAACCAATTACAATACAATACAAATCAATTATACAATTCCCTATTCAATTACTAAAGCCAAACCATTGCCAAAACAATTCTAATTTAAGGTAACCACCATCATTCTAATATAACTACCAGAAAGAAGCCATTACCTAAATACAAATTACATTATTCACAACAATGACAAAATAAAGATGCTAAATACATTATCCATACATGAAAAGAACCTAAACATGAGCCAAACAATCAATTATTATCCCTGTATGTCTATCCATACTGATAGATAAACATAACATACAGGGGCAATAATAGAGCATAAAATACAAAGCATTTACTGTACATACAAAAATCACATACAATACACCCATTCAGTGTCCGTGAATGTATTATATACATAGCTACATTCACGGGCATTAAATGGGACTGGAAAAATAAAAGACATGAATCAAAAATCATAAAAACCCGTAAAAGTACAAATAATACACTTTTCTTTTGTTTACTCACCATTAGATGTCCACTCACTGAAATCCAAGCGACCCGGAAGCACAGGAACCAATCCACAGGTAAGCCATAAAATAAAAAACCATAACAAATCCACGTCTGTGTCTTCTTTCTTCTTTGGGGTCTTTTGGGGTCTTTTGGGGTCTTCTTCCGTCTTCTTCCGTGTTCTTACGCCACACCCTTCTTCTCTTCTTAGGAGGGGAGATGTTCCCTCCTCGGTGACTAGCTTCAAAATGATGAAAAAATAGAGGTGTATGACCCCCTAAGTTAACCAGTGCTCAGAGTATATAACAGTCCACAACAATGATAAAAAAGCTGCTTGTCCGGATGGAGACAGGAGTAAGGGAGCTGAATGATAAATAAACCCTATTAGGGATGTTGTCTCATGGGGACTGTGAAGGGTTGTCTGGGAGAAGTCCTAAGACCCACCCAGACCCCATACATTAGTCCCACTTCAATGTATCAAACACATAACCTGGGGAAGCTCCAGCAATTAAAGAAATCACTCACTGTGTCTTTTAACTCCTCCGGTCTCTTTTCTTTGTCTGTACTTGGCGTGCTCCACCTGATGTGAAATTCTTTATTGATGCATGGATAAAAAAGTGGAGGGATGGCACCCCCTGCGCCTCTAACGCGTTTCTCCCACGCTGGGGCTTTCTCAAAGAATTTCACAGCACAGTCCAGCCTTTGCTTTATTGCTGCACGGCAATGCCCGCTGCTCTACCTCCTCCCCGGTGAGGAGATTGTTCCTGTAGCCTCAAAATGAGGCGACATAGGCTTTTATACACCTATGATGTCACATTTTCGTCATGGTTCTCACGGTCCTGATTGGGCCGTGAAAGCCATGTGCTTTGGCCGACAAAAAAAAAAATGATGACATCATCTTAAAGACAATGAAAGCACAGCCAATCAGAATGGCTTTGCTTCAATTGCCTTTAAGATGACGTCATTAAAAGAAACATGGCTGGCCTCACATGGTACGGTAGCCAATCAGAGCGTAGTAAATACACCCCAACTCTGATTGGATCTAGTACCATGTGAAAGGCTTTCAAAGACGTCACATCCGTTCTCCCCCAAGCCTCTGTCACATGGTCTACTAGAGCCAATCAGAGATGGGATGGAGTTCCCACGCTCTGATTGGCTACCGTACCATGTGAGACCGGCCATGTTTCTTTTAATGACGTCATTTTAAAGGCAATTGAAGCAAAGCCATTCTTATTGGCTGTGCTTTCATTGCCTTTAAATGACGTCATCATTTTTTTTTTGCTTGGCCAAATCACATGTTTTTTCACGGCCCAATCAGGATTGTGCGAAACATTTCACCAAAATGTGACGTCATAGGCCTATAAAAGCCTATGTCGCCTCATTTTGAAGCTAGTCGCCGAGGAAGAAACATCTCCCCTCCTAAGAAGAGAAGAAGGGCGTGGCGTAAGAAGACGGAAGAAGACGGAAGAAGATGGAAGAAGACCCAAAAAGACCCCAAAGAAGAAAGAAGACAGACGTGGATTTGTTATTGTTTTTTATTTTATGGCTTACCTGTGGATTGGTTCCTGTGCTTCCGGGTCGCTTGGATTTCGGTGAGTGGACATCTAATGATGAGTAAACAAAAGAAAAGTGTATTATTTTTACTTTTACAGGTTTTTATGATTTTTGATTCATGTCTTTTATTTTTTTCAGTCCCATTGAATGCCTGTGAATGTAGCTATGTATATAATACATTCATGGACACTGAATGGGTGTATTGTATGTGATTTTTGTATGTAAATGCTTTGTATTTTATGCTCTACTATTGCCCCTGTATGTTATGTTTATCTATCTGTATGGATAGACATACAGGGATAATAATTGATGGTTTGGCTCATGTTTAGGTTCTTTTCATGTATGACTAATGTATTTAGCAGCTTTATTTTGTCATTGTTGGGAATAATGTAAATTGTATTTAGTTACAGGTTAATTGTAATGGCTTATTTCTGGTAGTTATATTAGAATGATGGTGGTTACTTTAAATTAGAATTGTTTTGGCAATGGTTTGGCTTTAGTAATTGAATAGGGAATTGTATAATTGATTTGTATTGTATTTTAATTGTTTGAGGAAATGGATTCATTGATTGATGCTAATTGTATTGATGTTGGTTAGTTTCTAATTGATTTTCATGATGGCATTGGTGGTTAGCGAACATTGTTCATAGTGTATTTTATTGTTACATATATTTTGCATAGTGTTACATGATGCACAGATTAATTGCATCATGTACACACTCAATGCAATTGTGTGACATTTCATATACATTTGTGGAGCTGCTGATTTGTTGGCTTATATTTACAATAGATGCTGGATTTATTGTAACATGCAATGTGGTGATTTAAGATTAAAAATTCATGTTTTGATTTATGCATTTTTTATGTGTTTCATAATGGGCAAATAATATATTATCCATATCTGGATAATAGTTATTTTGCCCAATATTGTACTGTATGTGTTGGGGGGGGGAGGTGGTATTGGCCCCAAGGGTTTGTGGGTAGGCCTCCCTTGTGGGTAGTGGGTGAGGGTGGTTAGGCCTCACGGGGTGGGGGATTAGTGGGGGAGGGTATGTAGGCCTCCCGAATGGTGGGTGAGGGTGGGTTAACCCCTTAATGACTGTAGCGGTTAATAACCGCTATGGAGATTAAGGGGTTAGGGGACATTACATTGGCTATTGTAATTGTTGTGCATGTTTTGCAGCACTGGAGGGGCATGGGCAGAATGAAGATGAGGATGAAGATGGCCTTCATCGTGGGTGCCTGTAAAACATAAGTGTAAATTATTTTGACTCTATTTATTGTAATTTATATGTATTTAAAATGGGCAAATGCATTATTATCCATATGTGGATGATAGTAATTTTGCCCATTACAGTACTGTATGTGTTAGGGGGCGGGGGGGATGTGTTCTGTTTATTGGGGGCAATTGTCCCCAATAAACATGCTAATGTGCCTTAACCCCTTCATTGCCTTAGCGGCTATCCGCTAAGGTAATGAAGCTGCATTAATGTATTTTTATTAATAGTGTGCAGGAGCAGGGGGTCCCCTGAGCTGAACCGCATTGATTTCTGCCTCAGAGACCCCCTGCTTCCCGAGTTACAGGCCCCGGTTTGGGGCATCGGTGCCAGTGCGGACGCCATCTTTATAGAGCCCACGTGGCGTCTTGGACGCTATAAAGATGGCGGCGACACTAGCACCCGATGCCCCATGCTGGGGCCTGTAACTCGTGAAGCAGGGGATCTCTGAGGCAGAAATCAATGCGGTTCAGCTCAGGAGACCCCCTGCTCCCGCACACTATTATTAAAATACATTAAAGCAGCTTCATTACCATAGCGTATAGCCGCTACGGTAATGAATTATTGTTTATTGTTATGTGTGTTTTAATACTAGTGTAGATGTGCAGGGGTTCTCCTGAGCTGAACCGCATTGGTTTCAGGTCTGAGGACCCCCTACTTCAGGAGGTACAGGCCCCTTTATGAGGTGCCGGTATCCCCTGCAGAATGTAAATAGCCCGGTCACGTGACGCGGGAGCTTTAAACTGCAGGGGATACCGGCACCCCATAAAGGGGCCTATATCTCCTGAAGTAGGGGGTCCTCGGACCTGAAACCAATGCGGTTCAGGTCCTGAGACCCCCTCCTCATGTACACTATTATTAAAATGTGTTTATTTACTGTACGATCGCCTGTAACAGTCTTGCATGGAGATACAGAATCTCCATGCAAATGTTACATGCAGCTTTTTTTTCTATCAGCTAGCGTACGGAAAGGTTCAGAACGCTAGCAGGGGGGGAAAAAGCAACCCGTACACTGTGGCTGTTTTGAGCTATTTTGAGCAGGTAAGTTAAAAAATTGCCTCAAGGCCTTAGTCAATCGCGTCCCCGGCCTCACTTTTTAACGAACCTGTTTTTTGGCCAAATCAGATCGCAAAGCCATTGAGCTTAGTGCATAGCCCCCTATATCTGTACATGCATCTACCTCCTAGTCCAAACTTACACAATAAATCAATAACACAATAAATATATAATAATGATTAAAAACATCAATTTATAAACAATTATACTGAATATAAATTATACTGAATATATGCTCCCAGTGACACAACTAGCTACAGTTTGTTACTGATCCTCACAAAACTGAAGGGGGAGAATCAACCAATTGTGGAACCATATTATAAATAATTAAGTAAAAACATTAAATTGTTTAACTTATTTTAAAATGATATTCAGCATATATATATATATATATCAAAAGAAACAAAAAACAATGAAGTAGCGCCTCTAATATAACCTGAACACAAGCTAATAAAATGAAGAACTGATTAACCCTACCATGAATTATTCTATTGGGGTGATTTAATGATGGCCAATGGCAATACTAAAAACCTTTAATCTCAAAGGAGATTGGGTAGTGCATATATTGTTTAAATAAACACAATACTATTTAATAAAGATAAAAATATATATAAACAATAATAAAACTCAAAATGTATAAATGCAATTGAAAAATTCTTCAAAATTGAATGAATAAAAAACCTTTACTGTAAATAACCTCTGAAAAAACAAAGTCCTGTTCCAAAAGCAATGACATCCAGGTGTTTGCAGCCCGTTTCAAAGGGACCACTACTCCCTGAATAAATCTGTGAAAAAAGAAGAAAAAAACAAGTGCACACCTAGTGCATTAACGTTATAACATAAAATTTATGGAACTTAAAATCAAGCAAATGCCCACTCACAAAAGTACTGTATAAATAAGCAGGTATGAGATTGGCACTCATGTGCCAGCAACGCCATCCGATTTGAAGTAATAGCGTCCTCCCGTGTCTCTCCTTCGTGTAACCGGATGGCCGGAAGTGAAGTCCTTCCAATTCGGTGTTCAGTGTATGGAGTCCCTCCGGGAACCAGCAGCTCAAGGATTCTTGTGCCGGCAACAGTATCACGGGAGAACAGGAACCAGCGTCGCACTACCAACAGTACCAAAGTTCATAGGCAAGTGACGGCCTCAGTTAGACCACGCCCTACGCGTTTCGTCATCTATGATGACTTCATCAGGGGTACCTATATATATATACACTGGCGGCACATCTTATTCTCATGTTTCCCGCATGGCAGGATGCGTGCGGGCAGCGTGTGACGCGGCCTGTCGCGGCGTCACTGTGACGTCACTGTCACATGCGCGCCCGGCTTCCCCGGCTTCCCCGGCTTCCCCGGCTTCCCAGGCTTCCCCGACACCCCTGGAGTTTGAAGTGAGGTAAGCAGGGGTGCGGGGAAGCAGAGGGGCACAGCAGGAGCAGCCAGGGGGTCGGGAAAGGGGTGGAGGGGTGCACGGAGAAGATGCGGCGGCACGCGGTCTAGACCCGGCACCAGCCGGAGTAAATCCCGGCCTACCGCTGGCAAACGTTAGAATAAAATGTGTCGCAGCAGTATTTACACACACACACACATCTATGATCCCAGCTGGGCTAAATGATTATCTTAGCTATGCTATGTTTCTCTGAATCTTTTTAATTTTTTAGCCCTCATGAAATTTGTCTTTGCTTTTATGCCGGTTATATTTTTAGATATTTAGCTGTTTTTTCTTATTTCTTTTTATTCTCTGTCACTATATTTTCATATCTGATGTGATGATATATCTCTCTTTTCTCTTCTGTCATTGATATGCTTTTGATGTTCTATTTTAACCCTCTGTTTCTCTTTAAGATCTTTCCTGTTGTGATCATGTTTTTTTAGACAGGAATATTCATGTTTGTCTCTTTAAGTTTCAGAGCCCTTTTAAAAACTTCTCCCGTGCCCTAGCAACAGATGATGTCACAGCACTCATCGTTTTTTCGATTGGCTGATATGCGAGGAGGAGTTTTTGGTGCTAAATTTGAGTGCTTTAAATAGTGCTCACTGGCTCCACACAGTTATGCTCCTGGAAGAAGCCTTACGGCGAAACGGCCGTTGGAGTATCTATACCACTCACTTTCCTGTGTCCCACCGCTGCACCGAGCTGACCATCTCCTTGTTTGGAGCTTTACTGCTGATACTGTTTTGTCCGGTGACTGCTGTATGATTGCTGCCTGATGCTAACAGTGAGCAGGATGCTGGGGGCTGCATTGCCTCTTACTTACTTCTGTCTTGGACTCCCCTTCTCCTCTGGATATCTGGTGCAGCATCATAGCAAGTATCTGGACATTTCCGTGCTCCACGGTAGTCTTTGTGACACTATCATTTTTGTCTGCCACAGCTTATATCAGTTACACCTAGCTGTGGCATTAGGGAGTTATTTTCTCATGTTTTTCTCCCTTGTTTTCTCTGCTAACTCATTGTTTCCATTTTAGTCTTTGAGGGGACCCCACCTCTGCATATTTTAGACATTTATTTTCTGTCTCTCTCTGGCTCTTTATTATAACTTGGTTTGTTGTAGAAAGTGAGCGATCCAGTCAGGAATACACCATGTAAATAAAAAACATATAAAACAATGATTGTGCAGTATTGTGATTATATATAGACTTGATGTGAATCTTGGCTCTGGGGGAGAACCTACTTACAGCAACAATAAAGGAAATTCGCTTTTATCTGACTCAGTCAGATAGGAAGGGAGTGTTTAAATTTCTTTTAGGTGTACTTTATCCCCACTCGGTCATCACACAGGTAGTATAATCCAGAGATGATGATACTCGAGTCCCAATACGGTATATGTGGACAGAAAGCAGAAACAGCCCGATGGTGCAGGTTGCAAAAAACAGGGTTTATATACGGTAGGTGTTTAAGACATGTACTCACACTTTGTACAATAAAACCATGCACATAAAGGTATATTTAGCGCTCGATATTCGCGCCCACTGTAGTGTTGTCTCCCCGTCCTCCTCTATCTCCAGTCGTGCCGCCGGCAATAGCGTCTGACGTCACTTCCCTCTCGCGTCTATCCGCATCCAGTGGAGGTAGACTGTGACGCGCTGGGAGAGGATCCGCGGGAGAATTCAAACATCTGAAGTCTTCTCTTCAAAGCAGCTGCAGCTTGATGAGTTGGCTCTACGCGTTTCGCTGTGGCATACAGCTTCGTCAGGAGCATCATCTCTGGATTATACTACCTGTGTGATGACCGAGTGGGGATAAAGTACACCTAAAAGACATTTCAACACTCCCTTCCTATCTGACTGAGTCAGATAAAAGCGAATTTCCTTTATTGTTGCTGTAAGTAGGTTCTCCCCCAGAGCCAAGATTCACATCAAGTCTATATATAATCACAATACTGCACAATCATTGTTTTATATGTTTTTTATTTACATGGTGTATTCCTGACTGTATCGCTCACTTTCTACAACAAACCAAGACTGCACTCGTGGAAAATCTTAGCACATTTTCCTGGAAGGTTTGAGAAGTATCCTGTTGGGTAACATCTTTTATTTCACTTTTCATAGCACTGATTATTTAAAAGGAAATTGTGGCGCCTAGGCAAGTCATGTAAGTGTAGTGTCTTTATTATAACTGCCAGGGCTTAGCCACCACCTTCTGGCTACACAGCATCTAGGGTATTCATTCATTATATTTTCATTGTTGCTCTTTTTTCTGTGTTTACTTGGGTTTGTGTAGATATTGTTTTTTTTTCATTCATTTGTATTATCATGTGTTGCTGATCGGCCGATCTCCGTTGCATTTCCCCTATTTGCATTATCATACCTATGTATTTTGCATGTTACATATTTTGGGTCTCTACATTTTTATTGTGTATTCTTTGGTTCAGCAGTGTTCATTTAGTATGTGTTTAGGTATATTTTAATATTATTTTTGTGTTTTGTATTGCTAAAAAAATCCATTTTGTACTTTCACATATTTTTCGTGTGCTTTCAACAAACCCTCTTTTTCTTTTTGTGTTCATATATATATATATATATATACAATGAAAAAAATATAGGGAAAACCCTAATACCGAGGCTACAACTAGGCACTTAAGAGTACACCTTATCCACTTAATTGAAGAAAGACACCAGTGTATATAAGAATAATATATTGATTAAAGGCCTCCGGTACTTACTCAGGGAGTTGGGCAATGGTTATACCAGATAGAAGTACAAGGGGACACCTCCCAAGGGGGCTCCCCCAAGTAAGTCACGGCCCGGTCACCAAACGCCTCACCTGACTCCCTTGTGTACCGCGTGGAGGTGATGAGCCCGTCTGTACTCACGAAAGCCGTTCCCGTTGGCACAGGGAGAATCCTCTGGCAGCTTGTGTCCACGCTGCTACTGGTGTCAGCGTGCTCCAACCGGAAGTGACGTCACAAGGAGAAAAAAGTTTGGTAGTTCCGTGGTTCACAGCATCTTCAACAGCCAACGCATGGATATAAAAAGCTTTATTAACAACTAGTAACGAACATCAGCACAACCACTCTGACGCGTTTCGTCCAGGCTTGGACTTTTTCAAAGAGTGCTATCTATGCGTAATGACCAACTTTATATAGGGGATGACGTGTGCAAACCACCAATCAGCACAGGGATTGACCTTCAACCGCACCTGCAATTTAATTATTAGATGAATGGCTACAACACGTCACTCCCTACATCAGTGGGCCTATACAAGGAGACAAACATAAATATATTATTAGTCAAAATCATTTAAAAAAAGCAACATGAAACATGCTGGATAAAGTTTAAAAACACACAATACTGATTGTTCAGATACTAGTACTATAATTAAGATTTACCCTATAACTTGGACAGAAGATAGTAGATACAAAAAAATGCACAATTATAAAGTACAATGAATATTAGTAGAATTTCAATCACTAACTCATAAACATTTTATCAATTTTACAACATGCGGATATTGATTAGTACATTGTTTAATCATTTGTTATCAGCAGGTTTCATAGCACCCCACACCTCCCAGATCTACCTGTATTAGGGTGTGCACTGAGAACACTCCCCAAAAGATAGCCATTACCCCACCAGGAAGTGCTTGAGTTCCCACTCCTGGTTGATGCCGGCCGGATGGAGTGTGTTCAGAGTGTACACCCAGTACATTTCTTGTTTATTAAGTACCCTCTCCCTATTTCCACCTCTGGCATGACAGGGAATGTGTTCAATAGCAGTGTAGGAAAAATTAGCTATTCCTCCTCTAGGGCATCTAGAGAAGTGTCTAGGGACTGAGTGAGAGGTATCGTTTTTCTTAATCAACCGTACATGTTCTGCAATGCGAGTCTTAACCGACCTTACTGTATCGTTCGTCCTACATACATTTTATTGCAGCCACATCTCAAAAGATATATACACTGGCGACACACTTTATTCGAGCTTGGCTAGTCCCACGAATTCGGGTATACCCGGGTGTATTGAGGTTTGTGACTGTTTTCTGCCCGAGTGCATTGAGGTATTTTCCAGGCAGGGATTGAAGCATTTTATTCCCGCTGGCTGCAATACTGCACAGTATATATATATATACTGCATTACAATTCATGAATTTATGCCATCTGGTAGACACGCGAAGCATTGCAGCCTATTAAATCCTAATCATTATCATTTAACAGATCAGCCGCCCGTCAGCCAGGCATGAACCCAGGCTGGGAAGGCAAACGCAACGGGGCTTGTCAGAGGTGAGGAGCGGCGCATTTCAGGTATCTGCCAGGTACATACTGGGCATTTGCTCGAATAAAGTGTGTTGTTGCAGTAGTATAGGCTGTATTGCAATTCAGAAAATCTTTTATGAAGTATTTTTTTTCCATTTGGTTCAGATTTTACGAATTTAGTACTGTGGACATATTTGCACATGGAGCAATTTCCACATGCATAAAAACCTTTGGGGATTCCTTGGATTTTTTGGAATTCAGGGTTCGACTGGAAATGACTAGGTGACAGATGCGACGCTAATGTTTTGGCCTTACGAAATGTAAATTTTGGACCGTTCTTAGTAAATACTGCAATATCCCCATCAAGTGACAGCGTATGCCAATGCTTATGTATGATATTGCATATAAGTTTTGATTGGCGACTGTAAGTAGTGACAAATAGTGGACTCATATCACTATAATTTGTGGGAATTTGAGCATTACCCTTATAATGTTTATTTTTCTTCTTCTTCTCTAGAAGTACAGGACGATCCAAGGACATCGCATGTTCAAATGCTGCCTGGATATCCTTTCGTTTATAGCCCCTGGCTTGAAATCTTTCAAACAGTACTTTGGACTGTAAATAAAAACTGTCATCATCGGAACATATCCGTCTTAGCCGAATAAATTGGGCTTTTGGAATGCTTTTAATTAATGACTGGGGGTGACAGCTTTTTGCTGACAGCAGTGTATTCCTAGAATTTGTTTTCCGAAATATTTCGATTTGGATGTGCATGTCATGGTCGATGTACAGGAGCAGGTCTAGATAATTGACACAATTAATATTATGTTCATAAGTAAATTTAATATTTAAATTATTCGTATTTAATATGTTAACAAATGAAAGGAGTGATGATTCATCGACATCCCATATCATAATGAGATCGTCGATGAATCGTTTGAAATAAATAATTTGTGAACGATATATATTATTACTGTGATAAATATGTTGTGCTTCCCATAACCCCATAAATAAGTTTGCATACGATGGTGCAAAACTTGTGCCCATTGCAGTGCCTAATAACTGTAAATAAAAATGTGACTAAAACAAAAAATAATTGTGAGTTAATAGGAACTTAATTGATTCTAAAAGAAAAGTGCAAAGTGACGTGGAAAGTTGTGATAATTGTAAAAAATGTGCAATTGCTGATAACCCGTGATCGTGATGTATAATGGAATAAAGAGAGATCACGTCAAGCGTGACCCATCTATATTCTTTTTTCCAGACCAGGTCCTGTACATCCACCATAAGATCAGTTGAGTCCTTAATAAATGACGGCAATGAAAATACCAGTGGTTTTAGATGAGTCCACATACCGCGATAAACCATCTCCCAAAGATCCAATACCCGCCCCTATAGGACGACCCGGAGGATCGACCAATGACTTTTGGATCTTTGGGAGATGGTGGAATACCGGAATCACGGGATGTGGGTTTCTCAAAAATTCAATTTCATGTTTGTTTAGTGTACATAAATTTTTTCCAAATTCAATAAGTTCGTCATATTGCAACATAAACTCTGCTGTTGGATCTTTTTTAAGGAGTTTGTAATGATCTTGGTTTCCTAACTGTCTAAGTGCCTCCTGTCTATATTGGATAGTGGATAAAACCACAAGGGCCCCACCTTTGTCAGCATTCCTAAACATAATATCATTATTACGCTTCAAGGTGTCAAGTTCTTGGACCTCAGTGTATGTCAGATTGTTGGCATGCAAGGATGAGCAAGAAAAACTTTTGGACAGAAGATGGACTTCTTTTTAAAACCTGATGAATGGGTACCAAAGAAAGGTTGGGAGAAAGTATTAATTTCTTCACCTTGCTGTTCGAGTAGTGCATCCAAGTCTGACAATACACAGGTTTCCTGAAAGGTATCAAGTGAAACATTAGTCATAACATCACTATCATCTTCATTGGTAACAACAATAGATAAATCAATATCACTGATATCAGAACCAGGCAGATCTGTAGTATGAAATTGTCCTCTAGATGAAAAAAACTTTTTTAAGGATAATTTGCGAGTAAACCTTTGAAGGTCAATAACCGTCTGGAATAGATGGAAGTCCTGGACCGGGGCAAAGCCCAATCCCTTATTAAGTAAAGACAACGCGGGAGAACGAAAAGGAAAAAATACACATAGATGAGTGTGAAAATAACGTTATTAATCTCTCAGGAGTAGAACTATCCCATGCACAGTTGTCTTTACTTAATAAGGGATTGGGCTTTGCCCCGGTCCAGGACTTCCATCTATTCCAGACGGTTATTAACCTTCAAAGGTTTACTCGCAAATTATCCTTAAAAAAGTTTTTTTCATCTAGAGGACAATTTCATACTACAGATCTGCCTGGTTCTGATATCAGTGATATTGATTTATCTATTGTTGTTACCAATGAAGATGATAGTGATGTTATGACTAATGTTTCACTTGATACCTTTCAGGAAACCTGTGTATTGTCAGACTTGGATGCACTACTCGAACAGCAAGGTGAAGAAATTAATACTTTCTCCCAACCTTTCTTTGGTATCCATTCATCAGGTTTTAAAAAGAAGTCCATCTTCTGTCCAAATGCCAACAGGGGACCATATATTACGGCATTTGAAAGGTTGGTAGAAAGAGACTTGCAAATATTATCCAAAGGTTTTTCTTGCTCATCCTTGCATGCCAACAATCTGACATACACTGAGGTCCAAGAACTTGACACCTTGAAGCGTAATAATGATATTATGTTTAGGAATGCTGACAAAGGTGGGGCCCTTGTGGTTTTATCCACTATCCAATATAGACAGGAGGCACTTAGACAGTTAGGAAACCAAGATCATTACAAACTCCTTGAAAAATATCCAACAGCAGATTTATGTTGCAATATGACGAACTTATTGAATTTGGAAAAAATTTATGTACACTAAACAAACATGAAATTGAATTTTTGAGAAACCAACATCCCGTGATTCCGGTATTCCACCATCTCCCAAAGATCCAAAAGTCATTGCTCGATCCTCCGGGTCGTCCTATAGTGGCGGGTATTGGATCTTTGGGAGATGGTTTATCGCGGTATGTGGACTCTTATCTAAAACCACTGGTATTTTCATTGCCGTCATTTATCAAGGACCCAACTGATCTTATGGTGGATGTACAGGACCTGGTCTGGAAAAAAGAATATAGATGGGTCACGCTTGATGTGATCTCTCTTTATTCCATTATACATCACGATCACGGGTTATCAGCAATTGCACATTTTTTACAATTATCACAACTTTCCACGTCACTTTGCACTTTTCTTTTAGAATCAATTAAGTTCCTAATAACGCACAATTATTTTTTGTTTGATTCACATTTTTATTTACAGTTATTAGGCACTGCAATGGGCACAAGTTTTGCACCATCATATGCAAACTTATTTATGGGGTTATGGGAAGCACAACATATTTATCACAGTTATAATATATATCGTTCACAAATTATTTATTTCAAACGATTCATCTACGATCTCATTATGATATGGGATGGCGATGAATCATCACTCCTTTCAATTGTTAACATATTAAATACGAATAATTTAAATATTAAATTTACTTATGAACATAATATTAATTGTATCAATTATCTAGACCTGCTCCTGTACATCGACCATGACATGCACATTCAAACCGATATATTTCGGAAACCAAATTCTAGGAATACACTGCTGTCAGCAAAAAGCTGTCACCCCCAGTCATTAATTAAAAGCATTCCAAAAGCCCAATTTATTCGGCTAAGACGGATATGTTCCGATGATGACAGTTTTTATTTACAGTCCAAAGTACTGTTTGAAAGACTTCAAGCCAGGGGCTATAAACGAAAGGATATCCAGGCAGCATTTGAACATGCGATGTCCTTGGATCGTCCTGTACTTCAAGAGAAGAAGAAGAAAAATAAACATTATAAGGGTAATGCTCAAATTCCCACAAATTATAGTGATATGAGTCCACTATTTGTCACTACTTACAGTCGCCAATCAAAACTTATATGCGATATCATACATAAGCATTGGCATACGCTGTCACTTGATGGGGATATTGCAGAATTTACTAAGAACGGTCCAAAATTTACATTTCGTAAGGCCAAAACATTAGCGTCGCATCTGTCACCTAGTCATTTCCAGTCGAACCCTGAATTCCAAAAAATCCAAGGAATCCCCAAAGGTTTTTATGCATGTGGAAATTGCTCCATGTGCAAATATGTTCACAGTACTAAATTCGTCAAATCTGAACCAAATGGAAAAAAATACTTCATAAAAGATTTTCTGAATTGCAATACAGCCTCTACTACATCTCTTTTGAGATGTGGCTGCAATAAAATGTATGTAGGACGAACGATAAGGTCGGTTAAGACTCGCATTGCAGAACATGTACGGTTGATTAAGAAAAACGATACCTCTCACCCAGTCCCTAGACACTTCTCTAGATGCCCTAGAGGAGGAATAGCTAATTTTTCCTACACTGCTATTGAACACATTCCCTGTCATGCCAGAGGTGGAATTAGGGAGGGGGTACTTAATAAACAAGAAATGTACTGGGTGTACATTCTGAACACACTCCATCCGGCCGGCATCAACCAGGAGTGGGAACTCAAGCAATTCCTGGTGGGGTAATGGCTATCTTTTGGGGAGTGTTCACAGTGCACACCCTAATACAGCTAGATCTGGGAGGTGTGGGGTGCTATGAAACCTGCTGATAACAAATGATTAAACAATGTACTAATCAATATCCGCATGTTGTAAAATTGATAAAATGTTTATGAGTCAGTGATTGAAATTCTACTAATATTCATTGTACTTTATAATTGTGCATTTTTTTGTATCTACTATCTTCTGTCCAAGTTATAGGGTAAATCTTAATTATAGTACTAGTATCTGAACAATCAGTATTGTGTGTTTTTAAACTTTATCCAGCATGTTCCATGTTGCTTTTTTTAAATGATTTTGACTAATAATATATGTATGTTTGTCTCCTTGTATAGGCCCACTGATGTAGGGAGTGACGTGTTGTAGCCATTCATCTAATAATTAAATTGCAGGTGCGGTTGAAGGTCAATCCCTGTGCTGATTGGTGGTTTGCACACGTCATCCCCTATATAAAGTTGGTCATTACGCATAGATAGTACTCTTTGAAAAAGTCCAAGCCTGGACGAAACGCGTCAGAGTGGTTGTGCTGATATTTGTTACTAGTTGTTAATAAAGCTTTTTAAATCCATGCGTTGTCTGTTGAAGATGCTGTGAACCACGGAACTACCAAACTTTTTTCTCCTTATATATATATACAGCTTAACCCCGTTTGTGGTGGTACTGTGTCCGCCGGAGGGGGAAAAGCTGAGAACACTCCCAGTGTTCCCAGACCCGGTGGGGCAGCGGCAACAGCACACAGCACATACCCGGCATTTGGAAGCTCTTCTCCCTGTCTCTGCTTCCTGCTTCTGCCTCCGTCTTGCAAGAGCAAGCTCCCTTAAAGAGACAGTGTGTGTGTGTGTGTGTGTGTGTGTGTGTGTGTGTGTGTGTGTGTGTGTGTGTGTGTGTGTGTGTGTGTGTGTGTGTGTGTATTTGACTTTGTGAGACTGTGTGTGTGTGTGTGTGTGTATCAGTGTGCTGTAAGTGTGTGCAGTGTGCTGTGAGTGTATGCAGTGTGCTGTGAGTGTGTGCAGTGTGCTGTGAGTATATGCAGTGTGCTGTGAATGTATGCAGTGTGCTGTGAGTGTGCTATGAGTGTATGCAGTGTGCTGTGCAGTGTGCTGTGTGTGTCAGTGTGTGTGTGTGTGTGTGCAGTGTGCTGTGAGTGTATGTGTGTGTGCAGTATGCTGTGAGTGTGTGCAGTGTGCTCTGAGTGTGCTATGAGTGTATGCAGTGTGCTGTGTGTGTGTGTGTGCAGTGTGCTGTGAATGTATGTGTGTGTGCAGTGTGCTGTGAGTGTGCAGTGTGTGTATGCAGTGTGCTGTGTGTGTTTGTGTGCAGTGTTCTGTGAGTGTGTGCAGTGTGCTGTGAGTGTATGCAGTGTGCTGTGAGTGTATGCAGTATGCTGTGTGTATCAGTGTGCTGTGAGTGTATGCAGTGTGCAGTGAGTGTATGCAGTGTGCTGTGAATGTGTGCAGTGTGCTGTGAGTATAAGTGTGCTGTGAATGTATGCAGTGTGCAGTGAGTGTAAGCAGTGTGCTGTGAGTGTGTGCAGTGTGCTGTGAATGTATGCAGTGTGCTGTGAGTGTCAGTGTTCTGTGAATGTATGCAGTGTGCAGTGAGTGTATGCAGTGTGCAGTGAGTGTAAGCAGTGTGCTGTGAGTGTGTGCAGTGTGCTGTGAATGTATGCAGTGTGCTGTGAGTGTCAGTGTGCTGTGAGTGTATGCAGTATGCAGTGAGTGTATGCAGTGTGCTGTGAGTGTGTGCAGTATGCTGTGAATGTATGCAGAGTGCTGTGAGTGTGTGCAGTGTGCTGTGAGTGTATGCATTGTGCTGTGAATGTATGCAGTGTGCAGTGAGTGTGAGTGTGTGCAGTGTGCTGTGAGTGTATGCAGTGTGCTGTGAATGTATGCAGTGTGCAGTGAGTGTGAGTGTGTGCAGTGTGTGCAAAAAAAATTTGGGGTCCACGCTCAAACCGCGTTATATGCGGATCCGCGTTATAGCGGATCACGCTATAACGGGGTTGAGGTATATATATGTATATATATATATATATAAATGTAGAGGTATCAGTACCGTGTTAGCCGAGCTTCAATAATCAAAAAATAAATAGATGATACCGTTCTGTGGCTAACGAAATGCTTTTATTTGTGCGAGCTTTCGAGATACACTGATCTCTTCTTCCGGCGATGATCCTTGCTTCATTCATTGTAACATCACCGGAAGAAGAGATCAGTGTATCTCGAAAGCTCGCACAAATAAAAGCATTTCGTTAGCCACAGAACGGTATCATCTATTTATTTTTTGATTATATATATATATATATATATATATATATATATATATATATATATATATATATATATATATACATATATATACCTCAACCCCGTTATAGCGTGATCCGCTATAACGCGGATCCGCATATAATGCGGTTTGAGCGTGGACCCCAAATTTTTTTTGCACACATATATATATAGTTAAGTTATGGTGAGTAAAAAAAGTGACAAAAACCCACCACAGCAAAGCATATAGCAAATGGAAATATACTGTATGCTCATTTGCATGTCTTAGGCAGGTCTGCAACCATTATCACCCAGCACACAGCACTTGCACTGCAGCAAGGGATTCTGGGAAATGACATGCAAATGAGCACACTTTTTGCTTCAAAAAACATTTTAAACATGGTTCCCTATAGTTTTTGAAGCAAAAAGTGGCACTGTGTGCTCATTGATAATGGTGAAAGGCGGGGTTGCAGACCTGCCTAATACATGCAAATGAGCATACAGTATATTTCCATTTGATATATATATATAGAGAGAGAGAGAGAGAGAGAGAGAGAGAGAGAGAGAGAGAGAGAGAGAGAGAGAGAGAGAGAGAGAGAGAGAGAGAGAGAGAGAGAGAGAGAGAGAGAGAGAGAGAGAGAGAGAGAGAGAGAGAGAGAGAGAGAGAGAGAGAGAGAGAGAGAGAGAGAGAGATTATAGAGAGATTATAGAGAATCCCACAATAATCACACTTTAAAAGATTAATTAAAATCTATATAACACAGATGAAATTTTATAAAAAGGAGGCCAAATCTATCCCTTTGTTGAGCCCTCTAGGAGATAGTGTTACAAACTGATGAATCCAATAAGTCTCTCTTTGTCGTAATTTAAGAAACCTATCTCCTCCTTTAATTCCTAATTCAGCATGTTCAATACCTGTTGGTTTTAAACCGCGTGGATCCATATTATGAGCAATTTTAAAATGTCTCAACACCCCATGAGTTAAAACACCTTTTTGATATTACACCTAAGCTCTAAAAATCTCTGTTTCAAAGGGCGTTTCGTCCTCCCTACATACTGTAGACCACATCCACATTCTAAAAGATAAACAAAAAATGTAGTTTAACAATTAATACAACTATGGATAGGATATATAACATTAAAAGTATTGGATTTACAATTAATCTGTGCGTTGTTTCCAAATTTACATGCGATGCAACTACCACTGCGCTGATAGAATCCTTTGACAGACATATCTCTAACACTGTTGGTTCCAGCTCCTTGTTCCTTATTACTCAAGAGGGTAGGTGCTAGCATATTTTTCAGTGTGTTCGCCCTCCTGTATACAACCTTAGGTTTATCAGAGATAATTTCCTTTAAAACTGTATTGCACTGGGATTTTTATAAAATCATGACAAAAACTTGAAATAAGCAGGGAAATTGTAAAATAATATCATAAAGCATTAAACAAATGTGTAACATAAGTATATTCATAAAAAATTATTCAGAAACTAACAACTGTGCCTTGAAAAAATTAGCAAATATTCTTAATAGCACACAGAGCCTGTGATGTCAGGTTAATGCTGCAGGGGGTCCTTTCCGGCATTACCAACCCCCCACAGCACAACCACTGTTAGTGGTTTGTCCGGAGTTATTTCTTTTTGCTTATTATGCTGCTGACCTCAGATAAACAGAGTATGGGCCACATTTTATCTGCATGCCAACATTTTATCAAACACTGGGTAATGTAACAGCACTATTTTAACTGAGTTTTGTGATTTATGTGCAGTTTGGTTATAGTGCTGGTGGATTAAGTGTGGAGTTATTACCACCAAAAGTTTAAACCAAGGAGTGTGTGCACTTGGAGTAGTCATTTCATGAAGCATATCTCTGTGAGATGTGATCAGGTGATCTCTTTGGAGTCTCAGGTAGTTGACCTTAACAGGAAACTTGAAACATTGAGGAGCATTGACAATCTTGTAAGGAGTTTATTGCTCACTGAGCAGTGCAGTAGGATGCTGGTAACAGTTAATAAGGAAGCCGGAGGGAGAGGAGAAGGTAGGCCAGTTCTGATTTTATTAATCCTAATAGATTTGCCAGATTGAGTTAAAATATTGGAGTCAGGGCAGAAATTGTAACTGCGTGGCAGACTGATTCTTCTAGAAAGTCTCTGTAACACAGAGGTGACAGAAAATACACAGAGACCTTAGCAGGGTTTGGTGGTAGGGTAATCAGTCTTTAGGAAGGTAGATACCAGTACAGTATGGTAATTTGTTTGCTTTGAGTGCCTGAACTATATAGTTTGTTGACTGCCGGGTGTTCGAGTTTGGCACATTGTGGATCCAGTAGACAGATTGTCGGGAGGGGCAGGGAATGGCCCCATGGTCTTACTATATGTTGAAGCACACAGAAAAGTGTTTACTTAGGCGCTCCCACAGAGAGTAGTCAAAAACAATAAAGTGACAAAGATAAGTGCAAAAAAATGCAAAGTGAACAATTGGTCTGATAAAGCCAATAAATGACTAAAGATACATATATTGTTCAAACAATATGCAATGAGACAAAAATAAAGTTAACTCCCTGCTCAGACCCTCTGGTAGAATATTTGATATATGTTGGCATGAATGATAACGTTAAATATAGAGGGACCAAAAAAATAATTTCAGGTATTTGGACCGCAAGGTTATGGCTAGGACCTCTAAGGTAGTATTGTCAGAAATGCTACCATTGTGATGCACTACCTCAGTAAGGTAGTTACAGCTTATAAAGGTTAATGCATAGCTAGTGTAAAACGGTTAGGAAGGAGGGTTTAGGGGTTTTAGAGCACTGGGAGTCCTTCTCTGAGAGCTGCTATCTTTATAGTAGGGATGGATTGCACTTCAACAAGAAGGGAGGAAAGAAGGGAAGAAAATTACACCGTTGGAGGAGATTTTAAACTAGGAGTGAAGGTGGGAGGCAAGCAAGAACTAATGGCCGAGACAGAATTGATAAGAATGTGGAAATGGTTATCGGTCTTGGGGGTTGAATGGGGGAAGACCTATTTTAGCACGCAGCAAGACCCGTATTAAATACAGAAAATACTAGAAAACCTTCCTTTGGTTTGCAGATTTCAGCGGATCAATCTCAAAATGGACATTTCGCATTTTTTTTAATTTTCATTACAAATACACTCCACGGATTCCGCAACCCGTGGACGGATTTGTAGAATCCAATCTGCAGATTCAGCAATCCGTTGGCGGATTCTTAAGAATCTGCCAATTGATTGCTTAATCCGCGGATTGTATTCTACAAATCCATCCACAGGTTATATCAACTGGCGTTTTTTTATGAATCCGCGCAAATTAAAACAGACCAAATCGGTCATAGCGAAACAGATTATAGTTTGAAAATGCAAAAAAAATCCGGGAAACAGATTTGGGTGGTTTCACCCATTTCTTTACTGGAGTAAAACCTGACTAATGTCACACTATTTGCTTTAGTGAATACAGCGTTATTAATAATTTACAGCAGGTTAACATGACATTAAATAGAATAAGGGTGCATAGTGAATCTTGTCCTAAAGAGAAAACTGATGCACACAACCAAAAACCTTGATATAACAATATAAAGGGATTCAAGATGAAAAGGACATAATTTGTATCACTTTTGACAAACCTTTTCTCTTGGTGTTCAAACAGATACTTTTTGGGGGTCTACCTTAAATTATAAGTTCGTTTATGTATATAACATTAAATATGTAAATAAAGTGTATTTTTTTAAATCTGTGATACTACATGTTACCCAATTGCAACTGATTACACATTTCATCCCAGTTTGTAGTTTTTGAGAAGAATACAATCAAATTGAAAGGGGATAACTGTAATTTTATATCAATTAACTTGAAAAAAAAAGTCATGAAACGGTCAGAGTTTATTAAGGGATTGTAATGGAGTACAGGGGTATACTCCCTTTACAGTGCAGGAAACTGCTCCGGTTTCGGTTTTCATGCAGGTGGGGTGTGAAACTCCTGATTGAAGAGATATTAAATGCAGGAAATGAGAACCTGTCACGGTCCCAGTTGGGAGTCTGTTAGGAGGATCACAGACAGAGCTCCCGCCCACAGGGATCCAGGCTGGTTGAGCAGAGTATTTTGCCTGACAACTGTGAGGAACCCAAAGCCTCACACACCAGAGAGGCCTGCACACAAATAAAGGCAAAAGACCCTGGGAGCAGCAAGACTTCAAAGCTTGCAGCTGGAGAAATCGGAGATACCGGGCCAGCATCATTGTCAGATAAGACTTCCAATATTGTTTCCTGTCTTGCTAATATTGATTATATGTTTTGGAGTTTGTGACCAGTTTAGTTTGCCAGTTGTCATTAGAAAGGGCCACAGTAAGTTTTGGTTAGTTTCCTGAAAGGAGTAGGTATTTATTTTATGATTTTGTGTTTTTCCTCAAAGGGGCAGTAGCCCCAATGTTTTGTTTGCTGTTTTGTGGAGAAATAAAACAACTCAACATTTGGTTTACCCCAAAAATGAATGTGTGAACTTTGATCTGATCTCACCTGTAGGCCGCTCCATCACAGGGATATTTGATGATTTTGAAAATGTGCTAGTTATTTGTTATTTGGGTGCTTAATTGAAATTATTCCAGTTTGATAGCAGAATATTAGCCTTAAACACTAACACTGCTTTTTATTGCCCATACAAGTACCTACAGTGTCTGTACATTATACTATAATTCTCAATTGGGACTACCAAGTCAGTATTCCAAAACAGAAGTTATGCAAACCGTGTAACGTTTGCAACAATATTGAAAAAATGCTGCGAAGAGAGCATTTCTGGCACAATTATGTCGTAGATGTGATACATCTCCAAAATCTAATTGAGGTAGCAATTATCTCTAAGATTGCAATGCCTCTTTTCCTAATTGAGTACTTTTATCTTTGATACACATACTTTAAAAAAAAAAAATTCTGTCATATTAGCTGCTCTATTTCCATAAAGAATAATAAGCTTTGCTATTACCACTGTAAGTCACTGTTGCACCATGCAGAGACAAAACAAATGACAAGAAAAATATAATTTAAAACATGTTAGTATTTAAAGCAAAGCTGTTACTGTATGATTGTTTTATTTTCTTTAATTTCTATTTTCCATTCTGCTTCTTCACCTTATAAACCTGATTTATTTTTAAAACTAACTTTTTATAGTTAAGTTTCAATGTAATGAATCATCCTGCCATTATACTATTTAGTCAGTTAATGCTTTTAAGGTATTATTAATCTGACAAAGATGTACATATCTCAGTATACCCTTCCTCATATTCCTGTACATTTTAATCCAATAGAAAAATAATGATCAAGCTATAACATATTATTTCACACAAGCTATTTCTATCTACAAACATTTTGAGTCATTTAGGATTTTACAGTCTCTGCTAACATGCCCGTGCAAAGCTCAATTTGGATGTATAGTAGGGTCTATTTTGAAAACGGTAGAGTATATAATAAATAAATAATACTAAACAATAATACATGTAAAGGGTTTTATAAAGTGTATCTTCTTGACAAGTCTTATTTTTAATTTTATATCATTTTAAGCCAGTCTTGGCTGTGATATGAAGAAATGGAAACCGGGTATTCAAATCTACCAAATCTATATTTAAATCCTGTTTTAATGTAAGAATATTTCTCAGAGTTATGTTATAGATTAACTCCTATAAAGTTTTTCAATACATCATCACTAAACCATGCCTGCAGAAAAGTACATACATACAGATGTAGTCAGACTTCTTGTTGTTGGTACTGTGACAAGGTATGACATTACAGCCGCATTAACACTTTGTTCACCACTACAAATTAAGCCGTCATAATTATTTGTGGGGTTTAATTATGTAATTGCAATTCAGTATTGTGTCTGTCAAATGGCACACTGAATATCTTTGCCTATGCCCGCACATGTGCTGTCTACAATGACACGTGTGCTTCTACATCATTTACAATATACTGTACAATGTAACAGTCACTAGAAATGTCTAGAATCCCTTTATTATTATTGTTATTATTATTATTATGGCATCTGGACGACTAGGCTGCCATTCAGGGGTGCTGGGACCCAACTGAGCAGCCCTTCATTCATTGCCCTGGGAGTTCACTCGGGAGTACAGGGACCTAATGGAGCACATTTGGATTGTAATTTTGAATAACATAGTAAGTGTGTGAATACGGTACCTACACTACTCTAATAATGGCATTTTTGTGTTTATGTAAATGCAGAATGTGTATTGATTGACTTCTTTTATTTTAAAACTGAAACCAGATTTTCGTATCCTACTCCTCCAGCATGACGAGGAGACCCCATCAACTACCCAGGTGGAGCCTGATCCTGTTCCTTCAGGAATCATCACCGAAATAAGTCCCTGTCCACTCCTGGACTTCCACTGCCAACCAAAAAAGAGGGCTGCTAAACCAGCTGTTCACTATATATCTTTCCCTGCACCCATCGATGCCCAACTGGACCCCCCTGTATACCCAACCATGCACCTATCGATGCCAGGCTGAATGATCCCTGCTCATATAGCCCCATCGAATCCCAACCGTATTACCCCTTCACAGCTTGCATCGGAACCAGGTCGGTCGTTGAATGTTTTTAGTGGTGATGAAATACCTGGCAAAACACAGCAATACAGGGACAGAATGGATGCAAAATTAGATCTTATTTTGGAGAGAATAGAGATGATGGAGAGGGCCATGGGGGTTCAAATGCAGAGGATTGAGAGGGTCATTGGGAGGATAGAAAGGGACATTGGGGGTCTCCATTTGTTTTTTTGTGCCCCTATATGTCGAGCACAGGAGGAGGAGTGCGATCTGGATGCACCCTTGTCACCCTCAGAAGAACCAGAATCAATTTTCATGCCACCAGCAACATTCACATCACTGGAGGCCCAACAACCACCCCATGTCTCCACAATATACAATTGTCTTGTAGAATATCCCTGCTGAGGGGGCGATGAGTATCCCAGAAAGAGCACAGGTACCACAGGAGGACAGCATCCTCCCAGAGCAACTACCCCCGCCTGCTGACAGAAGCACACCCGCTGCATCCAGGAGTGCACCCCTCCTAAGGCAACCGGTGACATGGCTTGTCCGGTCCCTATACCCTGCTTACCCACCTCCCAACAGAGACCATGGAGAGATAAGTTAACAGCAGTGGAGGATAGGCGAGTAAATTAGCCATTCTACTTTTCAAATACCACGTCACTTATGAGCAGTACAGCTGAGGTCCAAATAAATTCATTTTCATGGCTCAAGGGGCAAGAAAGCACTTCCTCCAAATTTAAGGAAAAGTATTGTGGAAGAACTGAAGCACCATATCAATTTCACCCCATTTCTTTTCAAAGCAATTAAAGACAACATCAATGCAATGCCCTTTTGTGGTATAACGGGGCTCATGGCTGGAGACCCAAAGCTTTGGTGATGACTACCTGCACTATTAATTTAAAAATAAAAATGTGCTAGAAATGTTTTAATATAATTAAAAAAAAATTGGTTAATAACATTTTTGAATTGTTTGTTCCATTATTGTATTCATTGTTTAATGCTTCTTTTATGCTTTGCAGGTTTGTTGTCGGGCAAATCTAACGTGCAGGAAACACACCCTTAGTGCAGGAAACTCACCCATCTATACTGCCAGGTAATGTACAGTACTATAATTCTTGCAAATTCTGTATCATAGTTTTATTTTCAACCAGATTCCATAGTGACACGCATGTACAGAAATGCTGTGACACGCATATGCGTTTCAAACTTGCTCCATGGCGACACACCTGCGCAGCACACTACTATTGAATGTGCGATTAGTAAGATTTAATTTTGTCTCTTTCTTTACAGGCCAAGATGTTCAAGAGTGGCAGTTCGAAGAAGAAAAATAAAAGAATATTGAACATTTGGTAGAAGAGACTATGTATTTGCGCATTACTCTTTTGTTTACTTTATTAGCATTTGCAAATAAAACATTTAATTCTTCAAAAATACGTTTTGGTGTGTTCAAGCTTTTACTCTTTACATTTTAATTAAATACACTTACAGTAAAACCTAAAACAGCCAGCCACCATATATTAAATAAAAGTTATACTTACACCTACCAGGATGAAGGCCATCCTCATCTTTGGCCTCCTGGTCCTCCTCATCTTCAATTGGCAGCAACAGTAAAATAAATAAATACTAAATATTGGGCAGTAAATCCTTAGTTACCTTAGTGATTATAAACTGCTGCGGTAATTAAGAGATTAACCCAACTCCCCCCCCCCCCTTTGATACATATCTGGAGTCCTAACCAGTCTCCGGGGTAACTACATCCCTCCCCATCCCCTCTACCCCCATCACCAGACATACAAATGTGCAAAAGCACTAGTAGCCAAATATGGCTAATTGCGCTTTTGCCCATTTGTGTTGAAACAATATAAATATGCAATAAAATAAAATCTACAGGACTATACATCACAATACACAGTAGGCAATAAACCCATTGATTTTCACTGTGTTAACCTATGCCACCCGCGGGGGTACAGATAACTACATTGGCAGTGAATGGGAAAAATAAAAGAAAACAAAATAAATGTTATGCACGCATTTGTGTTTCAACCAGGTTCCAAAGTGACACGCGATTATTAATATTGAATTTTGTCTCTTTCTTTACAGGCCAAGTCGTCCCATGGCCAGCCAGTAGAGAAATAAAAGAAGATTGTAAATTTGAAAGGCGAGAGTTTGTATTTTTGTTTTATTCATTTTTACTTTATTAGCATGTGCGAATAAAATATTTCATTCTCTAAAAATTATTTTTGGTGTGTTGACATTTTAACTTTTTAGATTTAAATTAAAAACAATTAAAGTACATACATTTGTGTGATATCGGATCATGCTCACATGAGCGGAAATAAGTGATTGCTTGCATTGCATTTAGATTTTTAAGACATAATAACTCATGATTGCCGACTGGCATTTCTGGCCAGTATTGCAGACAACACAAAAAAACAATTCTGCCCTTTTTCAAATTACGTGTAAACCGGGGGCAAAATTAAGAATGCCGTGGTGCAGGGTAGGAGTGGGTGAGGATGTTGTATAAGACTAGTGTAACGGGTATTCCCTATGAATACAACCGCTACTACCTGCTGTGCAACCTGTGTGGCTCTCAGGAGCCTAAGCCTCCGCTTGGGGAACCTGGGGTACATGCATGTTATACATCTCTGGGTGCAACGCCTCCACCTGGGAGGGATCCCAATGGAGTGGGAGGAGACCCTCACAGGAAACAACCACACAAAGCGAGCAAATATAAAACAGGACTGGCTTTACTGCATAGCAAAACATATATTATCACACATCACATAACCATGACTCCTCTCTAGAGGAGCCACATGTGGCGTCACACAGGACGCTAACCACTCTGCGCCACGGCGGACGCTAACCACTCTGCGCCACGGCGGACGCTAACCTCCCACAGAGTGACCCCACCCTGTGACCAGTAACCCCCACCCAAATGTCTCGCACTCCCAAATGTCAAACACCAATGTCTGTATATATGTGTGACTGCGCAGCCACTATGTCTGGTGATTAGGCCTTGTTGGTGCACGTGAATGGTAGGTTACCTGCCCGGGGCTCCAGCCACGGGTACCGCGATATCACTGGAGATCCGCCCGATCCGACGTTGTCCTCCACACCGCGTTGGGTGAATTCCAGCGCGGATAATATTACCTTAGTCCCAGGGTTGTAGGTGGTGTTCTGAGCCCAGAACCCACCTCGCAGGGCCGCACGGATTCAGCACTGTGTCCCTGACTAAGCAACCAATTAATGGGGCAGTGTCCCTATCTAGGGCCTGTCCCTAAGCTCCACAAACTACTAGGTGGTTCAGGACCTAACTGGGACCTTGGGGGCTGCTGGCCTAATGCAGAGGGTCACTGACCCCTGCATCCACCTCTTACCCCTAGCTGGTCCGGATCCTGACTGACTGCGTGCTGCCAAAACCCCGCGAAATGTATCTATCTTCCTGCAGGGCCATACTTCAGCCCTATTGGCTCCCTGGGGTCATGTGTCTCTGCCCCTATGCACCCTGGGGGCTGGCAGTCTATTCTCGCGCATGCGCGAGCTGTCTGGGGCCTCCCGCGCTGTGCTCTGCCACTGCGCATGCGCAACAGCCCTATGTATGGCGGCGCCCTTCTCACCGGCCGCCGGGGACCCCAGCAACGCGATCGCGGCCTCGGCGACCGGCCCGATCGCGTCCCCGGCAACCACCCGACCGCGCCATAGCAACCGGCCCGATCGCGTCATAGCAACCGGCCGCAACACACAACGCGCGCTCGCAATGGGGAAGGAGGGGGTGAGTGCGCGAGGGGGGACCTGGCTACATCAGCAAAGAGAAAGGGCCCAAACCAAAAGTTCCATCTGTATTTACTACAGCTACACCTTACCCATCGATGTTTCGCCATGCTTACGTTTCAGTACCAACCAATTGTAATTACAATTGGTTTGCAAGTGCACATTATTCCACAGCCAAATCTCCACCTTTGAATAGAGAGCCTGACTGGAACCATGCTTTTTGATATATCGATTGAGCCTCTTGTCTCAGTGTGATGGGGGAGAGTCTTGGAGCGGGTAGGGCCTCGTGGCCGGAACAGCATGAGTAGGCAAAGATTGTTGGGGTCACGGGCTGAGGTCGGTGGCAGGTGGCTAACAGGAACATCAAAGTCACATGCAGAGGTCGGAGGCAGACGGAAAGCAGGAATGGCAGGGTCACATGCGGGGTTTGGCAACAGAAAAGCAGGAGCAGGACAGGGGAGCAGGAACTGAGACTAGGAAGCAGGGAACAAACAGGGACAAGCCAGATACACTAGCAAGAGCCTTTAACATGAACAGGACTCAAATACAGAACAGGACTGGTACAGGAACAGATTAGAGGCAGAAGCATGGGCATGGGCATATGGAATCTGGCACAAAAAAAGGCAAGGGAGAAACAGGAAACGGGAGCTATAAGGACAGAGAACAGGAGCAACAAAATGACAGACAGAGGAACCCCAGAGCAGCCAGAAAGCAACAGCACACCCGGTGGACAGAAAAAGGAAATATGGCTGGAAGAAGGATGTCTAGGAGACCGTGACACTTCATCTGTAACGCCATTTAATCCTATTGGCGAGGAGGTCTTCAGTCCTCAGGTGCCGGTATCCCAGTGCAGGATTTAAATCCCCATGTCAAGTGACATGGGAGATTTAAAAGCACAGTGGATACTAGGACCCCTATATCTCGGGAAGTAGGTGTCAAGGGAGACAAGGTTTATCAACACTTTTTTATACCGGGATAATTGATTGAGCAAAGGAAGAAGGTAAAATAAATTGTTATTTATTTCAGGAAAAGACATACACACAATTTACAGGGTTAACACACTGACTGGGAACGGAGCTAATGAATAAATCTATCCTTTAAACGAAATTCAAAAAATTACCTCTTTAGGAGCCCTTTCCAATGACCTGTAGGTACTCACAAAAGGCCTGAAACTGATTTCAAGTGAAAAACAAACTTATCAATCGTGGCACTCAAAAAATATATCAAATATAACCTATTAAATACAAATGTATGAAAATTGTGATACTAATACAAACACATATGGATGCTACTTAACCCAGTGTGGGGTCGTTCTCTCGATCCCGTGAAGAGTGAAGCGTTGAAGATCATCGGGAAGCGCAAGCCATGTAAAACAGAAGAAATATTCTGATGGTGCAATAACTGTGGTAAATGTGTGAATAAATATTCAAGGCGCAGTGTGCTAAATACTCACAAGTGTAGAGTGAGTGTTATTCCCATAAAGGTATCTTTGAATGGCAGCCCATCAAATAGGTAGGTCTCAATGGAAAGGTAGATGCTGGAGACCTTAAGTGAATAACATAAGAACGGACATAGTGCAGACTGTATGGAGAATTTTATAAAAAGGTAAGTGTAACAAAATGCACTCACATGGTATTAAAAGAATAAAAGCATTTAGATCACACAGATCGGATCTCAGCAGTGTAACAGATGATCTCTCTGCCTCCCCTCCGCCTCGGCGTGCGTGTCACTGGTTCGTCTCACCCAAACCGGAAACCGGAAGTGACGTCATCTGCTCTAGGGGGTTCCGATCGTGTGGGAATCTTCACTGGTCAGCGTCACTCTACGCGTTTCACCGCATTCGGTTTCTTCAGGAGCAGATGACGTCACTTCCGGTTTCCGGTTTGGGTGAGACGCACCAGTGACACGCACGCCGAGGCAGAGGGGGGGCAGAGTGATCATCTGTTACACTGCTGAGATCCGATCTGTGTGATCTAAATGCTTTTATTCTTTTAATACCATGTGAGTGCATTTTGTTACACTTACCTTTTTATAAACTATAAACCTTTTTGGATATGTATTATGGGCATCAATATGTTAATGGCTGTAACGTAGTGGTAAAATATTTAACGAACTTCTGAGGATGTACCTTTAGATTTCAGCCAGACTGACAGGCTGAGAGGGATCATATCCTTGGAAAACATAGATCACATGCTGTTAACGTGGATGAGAGTGGGCTGTTAGCAACTCAGAAAAAGATTTCCATACCTGCAAAAAAAACAGAATATATAAAAGATAACTGAATTCCTAGGGTATTGTGAATGAATTTACAGCCCATACTATAGTATGTAGAGATAATGTAAGTTACAGTACATTGAAAACTGGAGGAATTCTTCAATTGATCCACTATAGATCTTATGCTGCTAACAGTGGATACACTGGGAAAAGGTATTAAAAAACTGGAAGCCTCATTTTCAAAAGTCAAAGGGGAATTGCGCACACAGATTGACAGTGCTGATTAAGCTAATTTTTTAAGTGAATTGAATGCCAAAATTGTGAAAATGAATAACTAAATTTTGTTACAAAAATTAGTACATTTAAATGGGATACAAGGGTTTATGAATTAAACAGATTCTACACATAGATGGACTGTAGATGTATCCAGAAGGACAAACCTTTAGGCATATAGGAGTTTATCCAAATAGGAGAACTGTACATACATCTGCAGAGATTAACCTAAGGCCTCAGGCATAGTGCCTCGGGCCGTGCTGATCCGCGCTCCTGCTCTGCCTCGCCTGCTCAAACTGGAGCTTTTTTGTTTCCTGGCAGGTGAGGCAGTGAGTGCGCTTTGGGGGTGGGGCAGAGGTAGGGCGGAGGCGGGACGGAGGTGGGGCGAAGGCGTGGCTGAGGCGGGCGGAGGCGTGGTGGGAGGCGGGGCTAGTCCCTTGCTCCCATTGGATGTGAGCGGTCACGTGATCGCTCCTCCGCTCCCCTGAGCGACAAATTTTAAATTTGCCTGTCTCTTCAAAATATCTGAGCCTCTGCACGCATGCGGAAGCGTGCGGAAGCGGCTGCTAAAGCCGCGCTGATGACAGATGCAGGGGGTAAGTGCATCTGCTCAGCGCGGCTCAGCACGGCTCAGCAAGGCTCACCGTACTATGTCCCAGGCCTTAGTGATTCTTCTATCAGCATGTCTACCACTGTAATATTTTTTTCAGGAGGATCCCATCAGAGATATTCAGGATACAGAACTAGAGAAGCACCATGAGAGGACGTAACAGATCGAATAACAAGGTATTCAAATCGCAGTAGATACCAGAAACAAGCTAAAACTTCAACTTTTCTTGATGAAGAAGAAATAAGGTCAATTGGAAATGGAACAATTGATAAAGATGCAGTTAAGTCCTGATGAAGAAGCATCCAATTATGCCTGCATTATATCTTCTTCCTAATAAAAATACTAAAAGGTTTCCTTATACCCTAAACTAAGATACATGTACAAGTCACCTTCTAACAACTAACCTCACTGTCTGCACTAATTTGCAACTATATGTCACCAAGCTGACATATATTTAACTCCCTTACATAACATCCTACAACTATAGTAAGCAATAAATAAACTTTTTTTAAACAAGTAGATTGTCTCGAAAGAATTGAAAATTACAACATTGAAGGAAGAGAGAGGGACATGAAAATTAAAGTGACTCTCGATAAATTTGAACCAAATTGGAGAAATATACAATATATACATGAGTGAAATTAAATAGGGTATACTGTTGTGACATTTTATATTTCTAAAACACAGACAGATATAGTTGGATTTAAGATAAACAAGAAGAATATGTATTTCAAGAACAGTCCCATTGATTCTTTAGATACATTGAGTATATGTAAATCCTTCATTTATCCTATTTAAACACATCTTTCCATATTTTAAGGCATGCATTCAATACATACTGTACACCAGTCTTGAAGAGGATTGAATAGTATGTAAACATTTCTCTTCATATTACTTTTCTGTGTTTAAATCTTTCATTTGTTATAATAAACTCACAGCGAAAAAAAGTTTTGTTAGGACTGTCAGTCTTCAGAGATTAATGAAAAGCCTTATATGTAATGAAAAGGTAATTAGCTTTAAAATGCATGATAACATAATCGTTTATGTCTGCACACTTCCTGCACGTAAGACTTTGTGCACAAACTGTCTCATTTTTTTAAATACCAAATACTAATTTCCTGATATTTATCTTTTAAAAACATTGGAGCTCTAATAATAAAAATCCATCTGTGACATTCAAAAAAAATTGGGGAGTAGTCAGTCAGGGAAGGAAAAGCAGTGAAATAATTTGATTCTTATGTGTGGAATTGTAGCCTTTTAGGTGAATATAGAGTTATGATAAGCCTGAATACTTTTTCAAAGTGACATTTTATTTAATGACTAACTGCATTATAGTAACAATCACTTTTATATGTTATCACAATTGTGTGTGATGCACATTTAAGTCATAATTTAATTAGATGAAAACAAAATGACTTCTGATTTTAATAATGTGCAGCTTATCTTTATTAAGCACAATATTAAATTTGGTTTAGATTTGAAAAAGAAAAGTTTTGCTTTTACTACCTCCTCTCTGTTTTTTTTTTTTTAGGCGTTTAGGAGGTTATTCATTAACTAGAATAGTGCCAATTGAGGCACTATTGTATGGTAACTCCCATTGAAGAGCACGCAGAGAGGATGACAGGCACACAATTAGAGGCGATAATAAAAGTAATTTTCCTGTAGACATACAGTAGACAATATAGACAGTGGTAGCTCTCCTCAGCCAATATAAAGAAAAGAGGAGTAGAAATCTTGCTCAACAACAGATTTCCGTTTGTGACAGAATAAGTTAGGAAGGATAGAGAAGGAAGGTTCTTAATTCTAGTGGGCAAGCTTCAGGGCCAACATTTAACACTTGCTACTACCTATGCCCCCTGTGAAAATGATCCAAAACATTTTATCTCCTTTTTCAGTACTCTAGGCAGAGTTGCAAAAGGTCACACAATCTTGGCAGGGAACTTCAACTTAGTGCTAGATCCAGAACTAGATAGCTTGGCCCAGTCCAAAAGAGTAAAGAGGAAATATACGGACAAATTCCTACGTGGTCTACGAGACAGGTCTGATATCTGGAGGGAGCTATATTCGAGGGTCAAGGGTTTCACATTCTATTCTCATCCCCATGACTGCTATAGCAGAATAAATTACTTCTTTGTTTCTAGTAGACTGGTTCCAAAGATCTCCGAAGTTCGATTCCATTATATTTCATGGTCAGATCACGTACCAATAGAACTAAGGTGCTCCCAAATTAATCTAGACAGATCGGGAGCAAACTGGAAGTTGATTGAGTCAATTATTAAAATCCCAGAACTATCCAGACTCTCAATGTGGAAATAGATCAATATTTTAAAATTAATGAGGACAGTATAAGTCACGCCTACCACTTTGGGATGCTCATAAGGCAACGCTCAGGGGTACCCTCATTAACATAGCAGGGCGCAAGAAAGAAAGAGAGTCTAAAGTGATGAAGTTGCAGGCTAATCTATAAGAGCTCATGGACCTGCATAGGTGAACCAGGTGAGCTGACATCCTAAAGGAGTTAAAAGACGTGAGAATAGAGTTGAATATGATACTTACCTCCCAGGCTGAGAATTCTCTGAGTTGGTCAAAGATGACATTTTTTGAAGATGCAAAAATGCCAGATACTATGCAAACCCACAAAATTAGACATAGACAGGTCAATTATATTATACATACAATTTTCAGAAAGTCAGGAGATTTGACCTACAACCCTAAACTAATTGTAAAAGAGTTTAAAAAGTACTATGAGGGTCTTTATAACAGTGAGAAGGCCTCCCATGGGGTCAAGACGAATCTGGCTTTAAGGGAGTTTCTGCTGGATTCCGACCTTCTAAGTTTGAGTGGGGAGAAGAGAGAGCGATTTCAAAGAGACTTTTCTATTGAAGAAGTGTTAGAGGTGATAAAGCATCTGTAACCCTCTAAAGCTCCAGGCCCTGATGGTGTCTCTATAATCTATATTACAAAAAAATTGACAAATTATTAGCCCCCCATTTGCTACGAATGTATAATGCACTGCTGGAGAGGGCCTCATTCTAAGACCAGATGCTCCAGGCATCTATCTCCTAATCTTCAAGGGAGGTAAAGACCCAACCAATTGTAAAAGTTATAGACCAATTTCACTAATAAACTTGGACATCAAAATCTATTCTAAATTATTAGTGAACAGACTGGGTCATATCCTACCTAGACTGATCCATCTAGATCAGGTGGGTTTTATAAAAAATAGGCAGGCGACACACACAACACCAGATGCATAAATGATTTGATTGAATTGGCTAACAACAAAAAGACCCTGGTAATATTGTTGTCTGGACATCCAAGAAGACATCCGATAGGATAGATTGGCCAGACCTCAAGGCCACGCTGGGAGCATTTGGTTTTGGGGGTAGAATGTTAAAGGCAATCACAGCACTGTATTCCAATCCGGCAGCAAAGGGAGCACACCAGGGCTTCTCATCTGACTTCTTTCAAATTAAAAGTGGTACCAGACTGGGGTGCCCACTTTCGCCACTGCTTTTTGCCTTATGCATGGTACCACTAGCAGCTCAAATTAGGAAAAACACATATATATCTGGCATCCAAATCAACGAGAAAGCGCCAAGATTGCTCTTTATGCAGACTATGTCATGCTGATGTTATCAAAATCTCTCACCTACCTAACCTTTTCAGTTTTTTAGGCAAATTTAATATAATTTCCGGTTTCAAAATCAATCAATCCAAGTCTGAGGCCCTAAATGTGAACCTGCCCAAAGAGGTGGAAAAGCTGATATCCATAAACTTTAATTGGCAACCTATATAAAATATCTTCACATCACGAATAGTTATAAGATGTTGTACAGAGTGAATTGCCCTAAACTTTTACAAATGCTAAAAGGAGATATTGGGATGTGGTCCTCCTACAGTGTTTCTTAGTTTGGTAGAATACACTGCGTTAAAATGAACCTAATTGCCTCGGCTCCATTATTTATTCCAAACCCTTCCAGTGCTAGTGGTTCTGAGGGATATTCGCTCGGTGCAGATGTTGATTTATGCCAAATTTTACAGTGGCATACAGAAACCACTCCCAAAAGATGGGTGGCACTAGAGAGTGAATTGTGTGCACCCATAGAGCTACATAATCTGATTTGGTTCCCTAAAGGATGATTAAATCCATATGTGAGCCGCTTTCTTGAGTGACCAATTCATTAGCAGTTTGGGAGGCTTCCAAATTTAGATGTTCTCTAACTTCTAAAGTTTCGTTATTGTCTCATTACTTAATAACTCTGACTTTGCTCCGGGCTTGAATAGCGTGGATTTTTAAATCTGGACACAGTGAGGGAATGGTAGACTCAAGGATCTGGAGGGTAGGATTGGCATCAAACCTTTTGACCAAATTAAATCAGACAAAGACATCCCCAACTCAGAATTCTTTAGGAACCTCCAGATTCGGGCCTCTTATGATAAAATTACACCCCACCCACCATTAATGAATTAAAAAAAAATCTGTATATTGGCAACAGATAAAAGTGGACTAATCTCTCAAATGTACAGGGAAGGGATCTGTTCTGGGGAGGAGTATTCTAGGAAGCTCCAGTACATTGCTAAGTGGGAAGCCAACCTGGGTGAAGAGTTGGAGGTGGAAGAATTGGAAGAGATTTATCTGGTGGCTTCAAATAACTAAATATGCATGACATTAAAGGAGAACGCATATAAGTTCCTGATGAGGTGGTATCTCACTCCATTTAAACTATCTAAATTTGTTCTGAGGTACTCCCCATTGTGTCCCAAACAGTGTGGAGAGCCAGCGGACTTGCTGCACATGCTGTGGTCTTGCCCTCATCTTACACTCTTATGGGAACAAATTAAAGATTGGCTTCAGAGGATTTTGGGCCTCGACATCCCCATGGACCCCTGGCTGTTTTTACTGAATAGACCAAAACAGGGTATATCCAGAACTTCAGACGAGACCACAACTATTCTAAAGCTTGCCTTAAACTAGCCCGGTTACATTATGGGTATTTGCTGGGTGTAACCTGGCTAGTTTAGGGCAAGTTTAAGGCATTTCTGCATTGACTAATGACCCATAGGATTAACACAGCAGGGGTCCTTGGCAAACCCATTCAGTTTGAATGGGACTGCCAGGGACCCCCGCTGTTAATCTGATGGGCCATTAATCAATGCAGGAATACTGGGTCTAGTTTTAGGCAAGTTTAAGGCATGTACCCAGCATGTAACTGGGTATACCTGGGTCTTTTTGGCGATTGCCACTGGTTTGTGTTAGAATAGTCGCAGTCTCTGCTGTATACACAGATTCCCAACAAGCTCTGAGAAACCCCAACCATTACCACATAATATATATAATGCATATAAGTGTCAAAGGAGTGCTAGTGGACGTGGCTAAATGTATACAACAAAGAACAGAAATGCCCAAAGCTACTTCCTTTGTGACAAAAATAAACAGTGCAATACCTACTGTATATATCTCTTGTAAAAAGGGTAATTTAGTTTAACCCTTTGGCCAAAGCGTCTTAAGCCTGCTGCCACTTACAAGGCATGACCGAAGCAGGTCCTAACACTAATCTGGGTTAAAATTCTTATTTACCTGTATAATTACAGGAAGAATGATAATTTCTGCGAGATCACAGCATTATGGAAACAAATTCACGGAAGATTAACGAGTGAATGCTGAGTGGAATACAGCAGACTTTACGAAAACTGTGCTATGAAATGATCGAATAATGGCCGCATCATCTGTACTGTATAGTCTCTGGGGAGTTGGTGATGAAAAATGTGTCCCTGTATGTGGATTACTATCTTCAACCATACATCATCAGATTTAGATCTTATCTGAGGGACACGTTTCATGTCATGGAGTCCACCTCTGGGATTAAATTGAAGGATACATACCTTTGGGTCACATGTGATGACTCATCGTTATGTACATGTATCGACCATTGGAAGGGTGTGAATGCAATCAGATATTTTTGGAAAGCACATCAGTCATTGCATGTCAACCAATGAGAGTTCGTCTTGTCCAGTAAAGAGTTTATTTTAAAACATTATTATTTTTAATTTGACAGTACATATTATTACAGATTTGAGGGATGGCCATGGGTACAAGTTTCACATTCAGCTATGCTAATCTCTACATGGGGTTGTGAGAGAGCCTCCATATGTGGAGAGATGCCAGTCTGGGGGCAGGCCTGGTGTTCTATAGCCATTTCATTGATGTCCTCATCATCATTTGGGATGGGGGAGGGATGAATTGTTGGCCATCCTGTCTTCCTTTGAAAATAATGATATAGGTTTAAAATGTACATTTAATATTGAATCCACATATGCTATTTGTCTGAACGGAACTCTCTGTGGGTGACAATGACCACATAGTTACCAAGACTCATTTAAAATGCATAGCAACCAATAGCGATCTCCATTCTTCATGTAACCATTACAAAAAATGGTTAAAAAATATATCAAAGAGCCAATTTTATAGAATTAGAAGGAACTGTTCCTTGGGCTCTGATTTTTTATTACAGTGTAAAATGCTAGCAAATAGATTATTGGACAAAGCTATGATGCCAAATTAGTTCACAAATCATTTGACCAAGCCTGGTGGACAGAACGGAATAAGCTTCTTGGGAAATTCAAATCCAGGGTCAATGAGACGTTGGTAAAAGAATTGGATATGAGAAATTCACAATATGAATCTCCTAAATGTATTACACAATATAATTAAGCTGCTTATCATATTAAGGGTGTTCTTAATATATATTGGGATATCCTTTTAATTGATCCCGTGTTAGGGCTGAAACTGCCCAGACAGGCCCCAATTGTTTAAAGAAAAACAAAAAAACATTAAGTGTCCTGGCTCCAAGTGAATTAAAACAAATCACTAATGGTTCGATACCTACAGATGCAGCGGCCGTTATTTAAACAAGTCACGGCGCCGTTTTCATGTGCCCTGCTGTACTCCACGCGGCATGATTGCCGCCAATCGCCCGAAGCACACGTGTTTATCGCGGTTGCTCTGTTTGAATTTCATGGATTGTGTGCAATTAAATGCAATGAAATTAATTCATTGTAATGTGTGCAGTACTGTGCTACTGTGTTACTGTGCTACTGTGTCAATTTCAGTTGTTTAAAAGCCAGAACACTAAAATGCCATTTTATGCACTCGCCTGCACTCGCATCTTAAGGCGGTAAGTTGGAAGAAATCCCGCGCCATGGCATGGGTATTCCGAGGTATACACCCCGTGATTTGTTAAAATAATGGCCGCTGCATCTGTGTAGGTCTTTACCTAATGGCAATTTCATATGTGTTGATACCATTGTCTCTTGTAAATATCTTAAAACCACAGATAGTATATGTTCTTTTACTAATCATTTTATACATCCAGTAATGGCTTTTGTTGACTATCTATACACATATGTGATTTATATGATTGCATGTGTGTGTGGTCTCCAATACATTGGAAGTACGACTCGTGCATTAAGCACACATTTCTTGGAGCATTGTCAAAAATCATTCATGCTTACAGTTTACATAGTCTATCAAGACATTTCTCCAATATACATAATAAAGATCCTTGTACATTGATTGCTATAGGTTTGGAATGCATTTCCTCATCTCTATTGGGAGGAGATAGATTGTAACAGTTATATTTGAGAAACTTTCTGGATCAATACTTTGGGGACTTTGTCTCCTAGGGGACTAAATGAATGTATAGATACCATTACTCTTGTATAACCCCTGTTCCTTCTGGTTCTTTGGCTTGATTTGTCTCTGATGGTTCTGTGCCAGAATGTGGTCTTCTAGTCCATTTTACCTTTGAATCTTATCAAGTTCATCCCATCCCATTTATTTTTTCCCAGCACATTCCTCTGACCCTTCTCCATATTCTCCCCTTTCCCCCTTTCCTCCCTCCCTCTTTTCCCTTCTCCCCCCCTCTTCTCCCTTCCCCATTTATCTGATCCAACATTAACTTTTTTTTTTAATTACCCACCATCAATTTTGCATTAGTCAATTCAGTTAGTTTTCATCACATACTGTATTGTATTATTATGTGGGGTCAGGAACTTCATGCCGATTTGAGTTCCAGGACATTTCGGGCTAAGTCCCGATCAACTAAAGACTTTGGTTTTTCATTCAATTCAGCTAGGAAAGTCTAGTTTTAAAGCCATGACCCCCAGTAAGTGTGTCTTTATTATGTATTTTGTGTTCCACTTTGTGTTTGCCTATTTTAAATTAATAAACCACAATTTATTTCATTATCTCGTTTTGCTCAATGAAGGATCCCGTTAAAAATCTGTAAACTGTCTGGTCTCCCGTAACATGTAGTACCATGTGATGGCAGCCATTTTTTAAGGATGTGACGTTCCTCCCTTTAAGATGACATTCCAGCCTTTCAAAAAAAAAAAAAAAAGAACCCTGTCACTTGGTACACAGCTAATTGGATTGGGGGTGTACCATTTGACACTCAAATTTTACGTCACAGGACTTATATTAGGCCTGTTCCGTCTCATTTGAGCTTAAGGCTGTGTCGAGAACAAAAGGCTGTTCCCCAATCAAATATATATATCTAACAGGGAAAAAAAAAGAGAAAAAGAAGCAAGCTCCATAACATAATACTGTTTGGGAAATGTAATCATGTATAAAAAATAGAAAAACAGTCTCTTGGACTTGCACTCACAAGAGAACAAATATATAACCAGCATTTGTGAGATAAATCTCAATCGTAGGGACATCACTGCAAGGATGTACAACAGTCCATTTACAATCAGTAAATGATTCACCTGTCTAGTGTGTAATGGAGCCAGACAGGCATGCACAATGCCAATAACACGATATTGGGAGGTACCTTGGAGCTCAACTGTGTCAAATATCTCTCACGGTCGAGCTCCCAGTATCGTGTTATTGGCATTGACACCCTAAAAACTGAGACTGAGAGAGTAAAAGAGAGGGGATTATGAGCTGTGGCTATGCCATGGGCTCATGATCGTTGTCTGGCAGCTTGGAAAGGTCATCTGGTTTTAACAGTATATAATTTATAAAAGTTGTGGTCTTGTTTGTCCAAATAATTGTTGTTGTTTTTTTCTTTCAGAGGGAAGGGAGTGAGGTCATGTCCTTTAGACTGTTCTGTCTGACTTTTACTTTATGATTTTGCAATATGGTACATTTATTTGAATATCGATTAATAAATGCAGACTATTCACAGAAATGTAGGTACTGTATATAAACTATAATTATAAAATCATTAAAAATATTTTTTTTAAAGTATCAATTACATTTATTACATGAATAGTGCATCATAGAAAACTTTGCTTTTATAAATGTAATCATATTGTGCATTCATTACAGTTTAAAATAAAAGATCAAAAAGGTCTCTCTTAAATTTCTCTTTACAAAACAGTAGACTTTAATAAATGAACTTTTTCTTTGGGGTTTCTTAACAAACAAGTTGAAATACTTGAATTGCTTTGAAAATATTCGGACTTTACCATAATCTCACTTTTACACCATGCAGAACATGACAGCCGGAGAATATGATTTTACAATGACAAGGTCCAGAGGGAGTATCACATTCAAGGAAATCGCATAGCTCACTTCCCGTTGTCATATTAAATTACAGTTTCAGAGTACTGATCATGGATGAATCCCATTTTTTTGTCAAAAGTAGTAAACGGTAAAAAAAAATCCCTTCCAATAAAGTTTTAAACCCAGAACTTCAAAGACAGGTTACTATTTATATATTCCACACGTGCAACCAAACTATCAATCCTGTCAGAAAGAAATCCCGGCAGAAACATATTTTAAAAATAGGAAATGCAGTTAAAAGTATATTATTTGTACAGAAAAATATTTTTTCCAAGAGTAAGATTAAAATGTTATGGTTTATTTTTTACCTCTGGATTATTTTAGCAGGATTTGCATAATTAACAGCAAGGACTTTGCTTCATTGTGTGTCTTTGACATCTAAATATTTGAAATATTTGTTTTGCCTTCTCTAAAATGTGGCTGTTGTTTTGATATTTTCAAATTAAACTAATTCTTTTGCATGGAAAATAATGTAAATGTGTTTATTTAATGTACTGTACCGAATGATGCTACATTATGTGCTGATCTTATTGTTCTACCAATACACCATAGCATAGAACAAAATCTGTAATTATTTTTTTACGTCTCATTTGCATTATTGTTCCTTTAATGTGTAATTTCATAGTTTCAACATAATGTTAACATTTTCAAATATCAGCATACACTGTATATATATATATATATATATATATATATATATATATATATATATATATATATATATATATATATATATATATATATATATATATATACACACACACTTATTTATTATGGAAAAAAAATTGTGGCAAATATTGTGGCTGATTTTTTCTTGTGTGTGTGTATGTGTGTGCATATAGTCCACAGGAGATCAGTCAGCACACTGTAATGAGGCAAAAGGCAGATGCTAGTCCCATAGAGTAATACACAGCATACAAACCAATCCAAGGACCAGTAAAGAGATGGCAAACTGCACGAGGTTAATCCAAAAAAAGTCTGTATTCAAAACATAGACACATGTAAGCCGACGTTTCGGTCCCACAAGGAGACCTTCTTCAGGGCCGTGCAACCAACAAGTGATAGTGACCATACATATATTCCCCCACCCATGATGCACTACAACAGAGAAAACCAATCACCAACGCTCAATCAGGAATGGCATTCAACATAGCTGTGCTCTGAACCACATGAACCAATACCTGTGAAGCAATTTGTCGTCTGCAACCACGAACAGGGAGCAGTCAAACCTACAATCAGAGTAGCCCACTCTGGCACTTGCGCCCATGTTACCAGCGTCGATCATGCGGCGCGTCACATGTCAAGCATGCGCAGTAAGTCTACAAGCACCGGGAGCCGGAACGTCAATCAGGATAGGGCACCGCGCACTGCATTAGTACACGGGAGCCATACAATGTATCCCTGGCAACATAAGACGCCGGCAAGCAGCCTGTGCATGCACAGTGCTGAACTCAGGCACTGACAATGACACCCACCATCCTGACACTGGTACAAGGCAGAGAGATGTCAGACAGCTATTGGCTCAACATGTTGCACAAACAGAGCCAACAGAGGGAGGTTATTCAAGGTGCCAGAACACAGTCATTTGAAGAAACCAAAACTGCATAGACAAACAAGGGAAGTGTTGGGTGTGCAAAGGATGTGTAGCAATGGAGAAACTGTGACATATACACATAAAATATGATACAGTGCTCGATCATAGCACAACATAAGCAAAATGCAATTATAGGAAACAGCCTAATTTAAGCTCCTCATTGAGGCCCCCAGGAGTCATGGTGCTGAGCCCGTAGATTAACCTGGCCTCATGCTGTAACAGAGTCTTGCCCCTATCACCCCCACGTGAGGGGACGGAACCTGAAAAATGGGCATGCATCTAAGCGTGGCCAACGAATGTCTCTTGTCTTTAAAATGCCTGCCACAGGAAGACATTTCAGATCCATGTCAGCAACATCACTCAATAGGGCTTTTCTAATAGTTGAGCGATGCATGGCCATACGTTCTTTAAGCATCCTAACAGTTTTTCCAATGTACAGCAATCCACAAGGACACCTAATAAAGTACACCACAAATTTTGATTCACAGTTAAGTGTCTGTTTAATTTTAATCGGTGTACCACTATGAGGGTGATTGTAACTCGGGCCAAGTTGCATATACTGGCAATTTGTGCAGCCATGGCATCGATATGAGCCAGGTTTTTTGGCCAGCAAAGAAGTAGGAGTGGCATATTTCTCTATTGGATCAGATCCAGTGACCAAATCCCCAATACTGGGTCCACGGCGAAAACAGAACAGTGGTGGTTCTTTAACACATGCGCCAATCCTCTCATCATTCTCCAAGATGCGCCTGTTATCCCGAATACACCACTTGATATTATTTGTAGTCGTACTGAATGTACTAACTATATTAAGCCTATTGGTGACCGGTCTTCTGGGTGTCGGTATCAGCAACTCGCTCCTATTGATTTGTCCAACCTTCTGTAGGGCAAAATTGATATCCTTGGCAGAGTAGCCCCACTCCCGAAAGCATGTGGCCATCTGTGTTAGGGCCCTGTCAGTCTCTTCCGGATCTGTAGTAATTCTCTTTACTCTTACTCTTCTGTTCTAGCGCTTAGAATCTGATGACCGGATTGGCTGAGGGATTCTTATAGTATTTATTAGTTCATTCATGAAATACTACAGCCAATTCCAGCATGGGAACTTTCTCACCAACCAATCAGAGCGATGTCAGTCTTCTGAAGCTGGGCAAGCGGGACTTCTGAATCAGCCAAGGGCATGCCCAAGCTTGCAACCGTAGTCACTTAGTATTCAGAAGCCACCCGCTTGGTTAAGCTCCTCACAGTCTGGTGGGGCAAATGGTAGCCCAGAGGACTTCCATTCATTCCAGGATGTGGGTACTCGAGCCTAAACATTCTGCCCAAATGTCCATCACACCTCTTGCATCCTCTGTGGCTTTTATGTCTGATGTCTGAGTAGACACTTTGGCACTAAGTTGGTAGCCCAGTGACTCAGAACATTGGTCCAGAAATAACCAGCTCATAATACTGTGAACAAAGCATATATGTATTTTAAAACACCATGTTAATAAAATATACACTTTAACTTTCCTAAGTCTTCTGGTTATGGGAAATAGAATAAGAAGCTGCACTATATTCCTTACTGTCACGTTGTTCTGCCCGCAGACCAGACTAACCCCCAATACTGAGGTGGAAAGTGAGTAACCACGCACCCGCAGTAGTGAGAGCGTGCCCGGAGTGTGGATTGGTTGCGTGGACAAGGCCAGGGGTACCAGGGTAGGTAGAGTTCTTGCCAGATCCGGGCGTGGAGAGGGTGCCGTAGTAAGGTCCGTAGCCAGAGGTCGAGGATAACAGAGTTCCGGGAAGTAGGGGTCCAGGTGCTGAGATCAAGGGGTTCGAGAGGTAGGCGGTGGTCGTGCGTAAGCCGAGGTCGTAGAGCCAGAGTGGGAAGGAAGACAAGCCGTTTCGGTAACGAAGCTGAAACAGAGAGAAAGCTAGGCACAGTGAGCAACAGCACAAGGCAAATGAACTATGCACAGCGAGGCTGGAGAGGAATCACCGGGGTAATAAAGTGAGAAGGACTAATGGGAGGAAGAGGCAGAGCAGAGGCGTGCCCAGGAGCTCTTTGTGATAGGGTAGGGTTTAATGGCTTGGTTTGTTGCCGGAGGATGGTGGGAGGAGCTGAGCCTGAGAGCGGAGATGGCCGGGGGGCGGAGTTACCCGGCTGATGCAGTGCATATATTAAGTTGCGCAGCGTGCGCCCTGTAAGCGGAGCAGGCGTGAGTCTGGCGTCGGCGGCGTGCGTGCGAGCCCCGGGGAGGACAGAGGAATGGGTCGAGGTGCCCAGCAGGAACGGAGGAGGTCACAGCCAGCGGTACAGGTAGGGAAGGGCAGCGCTGAGGGCTGCGTGTGCCCCGAGTCCTGACACTTACTAGCCATATTCTTCACACACTATAAACTAGACTTAGGCTTTTAAAACTCCTCACAACCTTATCTATGGTTCCAGCACTCACAGAACCCCTGTACCAGGTTCTTGGTAATCTGGGCATTAACTGGGTATCCCCCTTAACCTAGGGACCCCTTGACCATTCCAGGGACACATCACATCCCTATGCCCTATTTACCTTTCTGGTTTGTGCTGAAGCAGGGGAGTCGCACAAGCATTTTCAACGGGAGATTTTGCCAGGACAATGTGACTTTAAATATCTGAGAATCAAGCACAATTCTCAGGTACATTTTTGGGGCATCCAGCAACTCTGGACCCTGACTACCTAGACACATTCTGAAAATACTTTCTCTGCAGACCCCCCCTTGACACTCATAGCCCAGCTATCTCTGCTTGCTGGCACTCCTGGAAAGGTAAAAACACATACATTCTTTATTTTCACATAATTTTACAGAATGCATGTACAATCACTGGGCTCAAGAGCTGACACTTCTGAACCCCAATACATGGATCAGAGGTAACCAAACGGGCTTAACTTTTATTAGTGAGCCTGGTTACCCCATCACGTCACACCTTCCCCCTCAAGATGAAGGCTCTGCGGCAGTCACCACATCTGGTGGCTCCGGAAGCCTGGCACTTCTTGAGGCTTTAGGCTCACTAGGGATGTCCTATTGGGAGAGTCCATGCTCGCTGCCTTTCTTGTGTTGATTTTTAAAGTCAAAAGTCAAATTCCTGCAATGCAAGACTCCAATGAAGCAGTTTGCCATTCTCCCCCGACACCCTTTGTTGCCAACTTAAAGGATTGTGATCCATGATCACAGTGAAGGACCTGCCATACAGATAGGGCTGCAATTTCCTCAGAGACCAAATGATGGCCAGGCATTCCTTCTCAATTGTGGCATAAGTCACTTCCCTGGGTGGCAGTTTCCTACTCAGGTACACAATCGGATGTTCATACCATAGTCAGAGGCATCAGTCTGCACAAGGAACTTCTTGGTGTAATGTGGTGCAGCCAGGATGGGAGCACTAGCCAGTGCTGTCTCCAGTGCCTGAAAAGCTTCTTCACAGGCAGGAGACAAGGTTACCAGAACCAAGAGATGTTTCTGAGTCAAGTTAGTCAGGGGTATAGCAATGGCACTGTATTGGGGAACAAATTTCTGTAATAGCCAGCGGTGCCTAAAAAAACCAAGACCTGTTTCTTGGTCCTAGGTACTGGACACTGCACTATAGCTTCTACCTTATCCGGCTCCAGATTAAGGTGCCCTCCACCCACTCTGTGTTCTAAGTATAACACTTCTGCCATACCCACTAGACACTTTGAAGGTTTCAGTGGCAGCACTGCTTCCCCAATCCTGCTCATCATCACTGCTATATGAACTAGGTGAGTTTCCCCTGAATAACTGAACACAGTAATTTCATCCATGAATGCCCTTGCATAACCCTGAAACCCTTCCAGTAACCTATTGACCAGGCGTCGGAAGGTAGCCGGGGCTTTTTCATACCAAATGGCATAGACAAAAATTCATTTAGGCCACTGGGAGTGATAAATGCTGACTTCTCCCTAGCCTCCTTGGTCAGAGGGGATTTGCCAATACCCTTTATAGAAATCCATGTTTGTGAGATACTTAGCACCCGCAAGCTCATCTAAGAGCTCATCCATTCGGGGCATGAGATAAGCATCCATCACGATCTGAGCATTGAGCTGATGGTAGTCCACACAGATCCGAGTGGTTCCATCCTTCTTAGGTACCAGGCCAACCGGACAAGCCAACGTCTCTGAGATGGAACAATTACCTCTAGGGCCAGCATCTCATCTACCTCCCTCTCTATACTGCCTTTAACCTTTGCTGATACCCAATAGGCATGCTTATGCAGAGATTTCTGATCACCAGTGTCCACTGGATGGTCAGTAATATGTGTCCTGCCTGACTTATCCGTGAACAGGACCCTATGCTACTCTAACATAGCCTTTGCCATGCACTGAGCTGGGACCCTATCTCAACCTGCTCTACTGTTCCCCCTGCCTAGATTCCCCAGGAGGTCAGGCAGAGCATTGCTTGCCTGGTCCTCCATCGGTGGGCTACAGATAGCCATCACTGATGCCACATTCTGTGAAAAATATTCCTTAAGCATATTAATATGATAAGTCCTATTTCTACATGTCTCTCCATCTAACTGTATAACATAGTTGCACTCATTCATCCTCCTGAGTACTGTGCATGGTCCAGACCAGGCAGCCATCAATTTGTTCTGACGAGTGGGCTTCAGAACAAGCACCTGCTGCCCAGGGAGGAATTCTCTGCTAAGGGAATTTTGATCATACCAAGTCTTCTGCTTGGTCTGGGCCTCCCTGGGGTTAGCCTGTGCCAACACCATAAGCATTTCCGAAAAGGTCCCTGAGATCTACCACATTCTGAAGCACAGAAGCAACAGTATTGGTAGTCTCCCCTTCCCATCCCATTATGGAATAAGTTAAGAGGTCCCCGACCCTGCGACCACATAGAAGCTTGAAGGGAGAGAACCCAGCAGATCCTTGCAGTACCTCTCAGTATGCAAACCGCAAATGCTGCAAATGAATCTCCCAATCTTTTCCTTCAGCCTCAATAAAAGCTCAAAGCATCTGTTTCAGGGTTCCATTGAACCTTTCGTATAAACTGTTTGTCTGGGGGTGATAAGTGGTCATGCACTGGTGCTTCACCCTGCACGAACCCCAGAGACACTGTAGCAATTCACTCATGAATTGTGACCCTTGATCAGTCAGAATCTCACTAGGGAATCCTACTCTATTGAAAATGACTAGCAATGCTTTGGCTACTGCCCTCGCATCAATGATGGACAGTGCTACAGCCTTGGGGTACCTGGTGGCAAAATCCACCCCCATAAAACCAGAGACAGAACATGAAACACAGTCAGAGCTCAGTGCACATCCAATGACACCTATACACGGTACAGTGCCTAAATATATATACCAGACAATGACACCCCCTGAGGAAGGTCCTGCCAGGACCGAAACGTTGGGTTTATAGTGTGCTGTTTTGTCACTGCTAATACATGTCTTTTTGCTATATCTGAGTGTTGCTGCTTTTGTGCCTTCTCTTATGGGAAGACAGGGTTTCTATATTGATTTCTATGGAGCATGCACCTTGACTTTACATTTGTTGCTTGGAGTGCTGGCTGCTGCTTTTTGTTATATATATATATATATATATATATATATATATATATATATAAATATATATATATCTTTTTAATAAAATGGTCTTTTAGTTTAACTCTTTGGCCAAAGTGTTGTAAGCCCTTGAGCCCCTACACGGCAGACCACATCTCAAGGGTACCTAATACTAATATCAATTCTTAATAACCTGTACATTACCAGGAAGAATGATTTATAATAAATCTGTCAAAATTAGTTGCATAGTGCTAAGTCTGATTGAAGCTCTTATTAACCTGTATATTACCAGGAAAAGCACTCTGTATTAGAGTTGCCGCAATCAACCTGTAAGCAAGTTCCCCTGAGAGTGGGAAATGCAATGGAGTGAGCTTTAACCATTTAAAAGTGGGAGGGGGTGAGCTTCAAACTAGGGAGGAGGAGCCACCCTCCAAATCAGCCATGACCAGCTGAACAAGAATTGTAAAACATACAGGACACCTACAAGCTCATATTGAACCCCCAAACACAACATATATATATATATATATATATATAAGCGTATAAGTGCTACTGAGCATGGCAATACATATTGAAACCAGAGACAGAACATGAAACACAGACAGAGCTCAGTGCACATCCAATGACACCTATACACGGTACAGTGCCTAAATATATATATATATATATATGTATATATATATATATATATATATATAAATGAAACAAAGCAGCAGGCACTCTGTAAACACTGAAACACTGATGCTTATCCCATATGCGTAATAATTACAGCAGATATTACCAGATCTTGATCCGGAAAGAAGAGACAGCACACAGCCAAGTTGAAATGTCAATATATTGAGGTAACAAAACCAAGGCACTACATCTGACGTTTTCGGTCAGCTACTGTACATGTGACCTTCCTCACTATGTTGGATGTAGTGCCTTGGTTTTGTTACCTCAATATTTTGACATTTCAACTTGGCTGTGTGCTGTCTCTTCTTTCCGGATCAAGATCTGGTAATATCTGCTGTATATATATATATATCTTTTTAATAAAATGGTCTTTTAGTTTAACTCTTTGGCCAAAGTGTTGTAAGCACTTGAGCCCCTACACGGCAGACCACATCTCAAGGCTAACTCGACTAGCACCCTCTCTATCCACCTTTAAGACCCACCTTAAGACACATTTGCATAAAGAAGCATATGAATAGCACTGTATAATCCTCGACACATAATACATAAAGCTTGCCCCCCTGCAGAAGCACTTACCAGAATTCCCTCCTACTGTCTCTATATGTTCCCCTACCTACCAATTAGATTGTAAGCTCCTCGGAGCAGGGACTCATCTTCCTTAAAGTTACTTTTATGTCTGAAGCACTTATTCCCTTGACCTGTTATTTATATTATTTGTTATTTATATGATTACAACATGTATTGCTACTGTGAAGCGCTATGTACATTTTTGGCGCTATATAAATATAGACATACAATACAATACAATACTCACAAGATTGAAATGATATTTAGAGCAACATAAGTGAACTATGGTGTATCTTTCTGTAGTCAGGAAGGGCTGTACTTTACTCCGCAACTCAGCGGGGAAAGGAGATGCAGGGAAACAGGAAAAACACGAAAATACCCATAGCGCAGATCAACATGGTAAAAAATCAAGTTTTATAAAAATTCAAAAAATGCGCACTTACAATAAATCACTTTAAAAACAGCACATATACTGATATAGAAGGCCGGAGAGATCACCCAATAATGTGGCTCACCGCTTCCGTTGGGACTTCCTCAGGAAGCCGCTTAGTAATTTGGCGAAACGCGTAGAGTGGACCGCCAAGACCGCCATAGAGAGGCTGGGAGATGCACGACTGATGACCAGCACACCAAGTAAGCCAAACCGGAAGTGACACGCCATTGGAGAGACCGCAACGGAGCAGAGTGCAGCTACACGTGGAGAGCTCAAGCGAACAGAGTGGTCGTCCAAACAGTACTATTTATGGTGTATTGATATTGTCAAGATTGGATTTATGTGTCTGTCTATCAATCACACTTCTTTCTTTTCTTTTTTTTTATTAAACTCCTCAGCCATGTCTGAGGTGGAGTAAACCACGATGGCTAATAAGTTGTCTTTATATATATACAAAACTTTATTTGCAAGAATATTTTGATTAGATGAAGTCACAAGCAGTTATTTTTAATTACTGTTTGCTGGGAACATTTTTCTCTGACTTCATACATAAGCCCCATGAGTCATAAATGTTTAAAACATAAGAGCATGCAATTATCCCTTTCATTGTACATTCTTCTCATATTACTTGACCTCTTTGCAGCCTTTGATACTGTGGATCACCCTCTTCTCCTTCCCATTCTCCAAACTCTTGGTATCCATAACAGAGCTCTATTCTTGATCTTTTCTTACCTCTCACATCGTACTTTCTGTGTCTTGTTTGCCAACACCTCCCCCTCCTCTGATAATCTCTCTATGGGCATACCTCAGGGGTCTGTCCTGGGACCTCTTCTCTTTTCTCTTTACACACTCTCTCTGTGTGCCCTCATCACATCACTTGGGATAAAATATCACCTCTAAACAGATGACACGCAAATCTGCTTTTCAACCCCTTCAACACCTGCTGTACTGACCAAAAGCTCTAAATATCTCTCCCCTATATCATCCTGGATAGCAGACTTAAACTTAACATGTCAAAGACGGAGCTCCTCATACTTCCTCCAGAGTCTGTCCCTACTGTCCCTTTTCATACAATTCAAAAGCATGGTGCTCTCACGATAACCATATAACTTGCAACCGGTACTCAGTAAAAATGGTCCAACAACATGCTGAATCCCACTGTCAGTCCAAATGTATAATAAAGTTGCGAGAAAGTCCCGAAACATTGATCAACTACCAAAAATCTTTTGATACTTTCTCACAAGACAACTCGAGTGACATCTGAGTTATACATTCCTATTGGAGTAGGTATAAGAGGGAGTACAGGGGGGCAACATATCGGGGAACACCCCTTCGTCAGGCCCGTTGCCCTTAGCCCCTGAGGGACAGAAGGGTACTTCCCTGGCCCCACAACCCACACGGATAGTATAAAGCCCCAAATAAGGACAAGCAAACCCTCCACTAATACTAGAAACTGAAAATGGATAAGTGCTATGCAATATGCAAACAGTAAATGAGGATGCAGAAACAAAATGTCCAAAAAGTCATATGCAATGGATAAAGTGAATCAAACCACACAGTCCTCAGTGTAATTGTCCAAAAGCTCCTGCTCCCCTCGCTCACAGACACCCTTTTGAAACGTTGCCCCCTGTACTCCCCATTATACCCACTCTTTTATTTGCCCTTTCCTATTGTCTGTTTTATCCCCCCCACACCCCCGTATTATGTTCTACCTATATGTTTTTGGAATTTTTTTTCAATATTATACTTTTGGTGTTTAGTGTTGTTTGATTCACTCGTGCATATATTAAATTATCATTCCCTTTTTTTGGTTTATACCAATGATTTGATCACCTTGTTTATTCCTTGTTCATTTATGTAACTGTATTTGTAACCATGTATTATTTGTCATATTAACTATGCCCAGGACATACTTGAAAACGAGAGGTAACTCTCAATGTATTACTTCCTGGTAAAACATTTTTTTATAAATAAATAAAACAAGGAGTAAACACTCACCATGTGCTAAATACCACCTTCACCCACCCCACTACCCACAATGAACCAGGCACTAGTATTTAACCCCTTCATTGATTAAGGTAATTAAACTACCTGTAAATTTATTTTTATTGCATTGGATTGAAGCCGGGGGTCTCCGGACCTGGTATTAATGCCTATCAGCTCTTAAGACCCTTGGCTTCAATCCGATGCAGGAAAATCCTTTTTTTTTCTTCTGTCCTACCGCAAATCTTATCTCGCCACCCTTGAAACTGACAAGTAGCAAGCTAGGTGAGAGCCTCTAGTGAGAACATCTACAATAAGGTGATTTCATAAAAAAAATAGGGTTGAAGTTGTTTTTCAGTTCCCGCTCGGTGTGTTTGAGCTGCAGTGCTACTGCTCAGGGAGATGCACTTCCAGTACAAGTTTGGCAGGTCTTCAGAGCTTTCTGAATAGCAACTGCACTGTGCACTATTAATATGTTAAGTTTGTTTTTAGAGTCTGTGACATCACACAATCCCTGTGGCATATTATAAATTAAATTAAATAATAATTTATACATTATTTCATTTTTATTATAATAATGTATAATTTATAAATTATTTTTTTATTTATTTTATCATTTATAAATTATACAGTACCATATCATGCAGGAATCAAACCCAGGACCTTTCATATGCTAGTACCAATTCTCTACCTCTAAACCACAGGCATGGCATGACAAAACAGACTCTATAAGGATTGGGGGAGAACTAGGAGAACAACTTTCATGGGCCATCCACAGCAACCATTGATTAATAAGTCGGGTAGGTCCCAATCCAATTATTCTGGATGGGATAAATCCCACAGAGGTGCTGTGTATGATAAACAACATGGCAATCCGAATTATTTTAAGAAAGGTCAATCCAATGGATATAGGAAAACAAAAGGGGAAAAATCTTATTCTAAGTTTTATCCTAAATCTCAAATGAAATTTTAAATGAGAGAGGGTGACAGGTCTCATCCGTGGGATTGGTATGAGGCTTAAAGCTTTGCAGCCTCTAGACATGGGTTTGATCATCGATCCACTGAACCCTCACTTTTTTTTTAGAGATGCTCAAATCAAGATACCAAGTCCGAAGGGGTTCAGAGAGCTCAGAGTGGGAGCTGGTGAGGCCAAATCAAGAGACCCCAAAGGGGTTAAAGAGATTATATGTACAAGAAGAGGGGCAAGAGGGGAGCCTGTGTCCAAGAGAAAAGAACTGTGGTAGAAAAAGTGATGGGCTCTGACAGGGGAATTTTTAACCTCTCCTCTGTTACACTTACAGATAATGAAAAGGATGTTTTAAGGGGAGGCCTCTCTTTTGCCAAAACTTGTGGACCCGATGGGTTCCAATTATTTACGGACCTCAATAAATTTACTAGGGATCTTACTTTAAAGTGTCATTTTTTTAAACTTACTGATGACAGTAATTTAACATTAACTATGACTGGTAGTGATGATACTACTCCAACACAAGGGATTGCTGCTGGGTGTCAACACACTGGTTTTAAGCCTCAGTCTAAATTTTATCCGGCGCACTCCAAAGGCTGTTTTATAGATATATTTTTAATATATTTAATAATGAATTTTCTGATATGGTGAATAGTTTTAAAGTGAACAAATCTCGTCATCATTTTAGTCTACGTGAACATCAAGCATTGAAAAGCCTCCAAGAGAAGAGTGATTTTATAATTATGCAGGCGGATTAGGGGGGTGGGGTTGTTTTACAAAATCATGAAGATTATGAACGTGAGGCAAAAAAGCTTCTACTGTAGGTGATCTGTTTTTTTATATAAAAGTTAAAAGCGATTCCACAAAGGAATTCAGTGGGGAACTTAAAATTCTCTATGATGAAGCGCTGTTACAAACGGTTTTAAATAAAATCGAATACCTCTTTTTATTTATAAAAAATCCTAGAATCGCCATTTCTTACGCCTCCCTAAAATTCATAAGGCCATGACAAATCCACCAGGAAGACCAATCATGTCTGGTATACAGTATATCACATCAAATTTATCACAATATGTGGACTACTGTAATGTAATATTATTACTACAAAAACTTTCTATAAAGAAGTGGACACGAATAACTTACATCTGGCCACTAGTTATCATAAAAGTAACCAAATTTTATGGAAAAGTTTGAATCCATAAATCAGAACATCCCCTCTGTTGCCTCCTCTCATCCCATACCGCTTCCTAACACTCCTCCTGCCTTCCTTGACTCTTTTTCCGCTGTCTCGGAAGAGGATGTGTCGCTGCTTATCTCCTCTTCTCCCTCTACCATCTGCCCTCTCTATCCCATTCCCTCCCATCTCCTAAAACTTCTTGCTCCTTCTATAATCCCTACGCTCACACAGATTTTTAATTCTTCTCTCTACTCTGTTACCTTCCCTTCTCCTTCAAACATGCAACAGTTATACTGTACCATTACTCAAAAACAGCAAGCTTGAACCTACCTGTCTTTTGAACTATTGACCTGTCTCCCTTCTGCCTTTTGCCTCCAAACTCCTTGAACGTCTTGTATTCTCTCGATTACTACATTTTCTCAACACCGATTCCCTCCTACACCCTCTACAATCTGGATTCCGCACTGCTCACTCCACTGAAACAGCCCCACTAAAATAACTAATGACCTCCACGCTGCAAAAGACAGGTCATTGCAATCTGCTCATATTACATGACATCTCGGCAGCATTTGACCCGGATACACTCAATACCACACTCCGGGCATGCCCCCGCTGCTGTGGATGTGTGGCATGTTCCCCTCCCACCTCATTACCGGGGTCAGGTTTGCGGGCAGCACAAGCGTTACAATATGCTGAGCACAACAAACCCTGAACCCCCTGAGGTGGACCCAGTCCTGGCCTCGATTTCTGAAAAATGTTCTTATCTGCAGAACCAGATTGCCTCTCTAACGCAACAAGTTTCTACCTTTCCTTACAACAACCTCAGGCCAGCATTATCAGACCTGCTACCCTCTCTCCCGTTGTCCAAGTGGCGGCTGCCGCACTGGAACCACGGATTCCTATGCCAAATAGATATGCCGGAGACCCGCTCGCTTGCCGGAGTTTTCTTAACCAGTGCGACATTCAATTTGAGCTTACTCCCTCTCGCTTTCCTTCAGACTTATATTATTGCCCTCCTCACTGGAGATGCCTTAGCCTGGGCTTCACCCATCTGGGAATTAAGGCCCAAACTCACTCATAACTTCCCCAGTTTCAAAAGTGAGTTTCGCCAAGTCTATGATACCCCTGGTCGTAGGCACATGGCCGCATCCTCTCTGATTCACATTTCGCAGGGATGGAGGTCTGTAGCACGGTACGCACTGGAATTTTGGACGATAGCTGCAGACCCAGATTGGAATGACGGGGCAATCTCCGCCGCCTTCCAGCGGGGCCTATCAGGATCACTGAAGGACAAGTTAACCTCCCAGGAGAGACTGCCAGGTCTAGAGGACTTAATTGCCTTATGTAAAAGGGTAGACCAACAGATGCAGGAGAGATGGTCCGAATGCCAAACTCCTCGTTTTGTTTTCCCTGTGTCTTCCATCCGCAGGAATCCTACACCTACCCTCCCGGCTCTGAACCTATGCAGCTGGGTAACTAACAGCACTCATCTTCGGAGTGACTGTGCCAGAGGAACGAAGGCCTCTGCTTCTACTGTGGCTCCTACGGACACATCTTGCCATGTTGTCCCCTGAACCCGGGAAACGCCAGTGCCCAGTGAGGTATGAGGGGATCTAATTGGGCACAATTTCTTCTCTTCCCTCTAACAAGGAAAACCTCCCAAAGAGAATTCTCTAACCTGTCATCCTCGAAGTGACCAACTTCTGGGTCTCTGCCTAGTCTTCCTCGACTCCGGTTCCGGGGATAATTTCATGGACCAGGACTTCCCTATCCAAAACAACATCCCTCTTGTGGAGAAGGCGGAGTCAGTCAGTCTCGAGGCCATAGATGGACGACCCCTCCAAACAGTCTTCATTTCCCTGGAGTCATCCCTCTTGTCACTCTCCACGAAGGATGGACACTTTGAGATGATCTCCTTCAATGTAATTCATTCCCCTTCGGTTCAGGTCAACCTAGGACTGCCGTGGTTGCAACGCCATAACCCTTAGACAACAGAACAAGAGGGAGCGCTGATTCCTAACACAGAAAAGGCTTGCAGCCTATGATATAACTTTGACCCCCAGGTCAGACAAACAGAAATGGAAAAGAAGTTATATCCCTGGCGCTTAGCACTATGGCACACTGTATAAAAGGATATATACGACCAGATGGATGGTGAATCCACTTGGGTACTCCACGTGCAGACGATCAATCATGTAAAGCAAATAAGTTAAATAATATAGCGTAATACAGTAAAACTGCAAAACATACAAACACATAAAGGACAACAGATGACTGAGATTAATAAAATGACATCTAATAAAACTTATTTTTATCTAAATAAACACTAATTATATAAGAAAATAAAAAACACAAAATACAGAAAGCAAATCCCGGAGGCCAACGCTGACCCGTGATATGAGATGTCTTAGAGCTGACAGGAGATTGTGAGAGGGGATACTCTCTGAATTATCCACCGCCTAATACCACCTTGCTTCTGGTAAGCGGGCATTTTAGCCACCGTTGGAGTGCATATGGGACCCTTCATTTCTTTTTTCATTACATTTTGCTTTCTGTATTTTGTGTTTTTTATTTTCTTATATAATTAGTGTTTATTTAGATATTTTATTAAATGTCATTTTACTAATATCAGTCATCTGTCTGTCTCAGCTTCTGTTTGTATTGTCCTTTATGTGTTTGTATGTTTTGCAGTTTTACTGTATTACGCTGTTATTTAACTTATTTTCTTTACATGATTGATCGTCTGCACGTGGAGTACCCAAGTGGATTCACCTTCCATCTGGTCGTATATATCCTTTTATACAGTGTGCCATAGTGCTAAGCGCCAGGGATATAACTTCTTTTCCAACGCCATAACCCTGTTACAGATTGGACTGATAAGTCACCAATCAAATGGACATCCCACCATCCAGGTTCCTCGACGTCCCAAGTAGCGGTACTTGTCGGTCTGGATACTACCACTCCTGGGGAGACCTCTCTGCCCAAAGTCAACACAGAATTTCTGAAGGTTTTCAACAAAACCCACTCCGAGTTGCTTCCTCCACACCGCCCTTTCGACTGCCCTATCGACTTGGTGCCCGGAGCCATGCTTTCCAAGGCCAGGTCTTACCCCTTATCCTTGCCCAAGATGAAAGCCATGTGGAATACATCAAGGAGAACCTCAAGAAAGGTTTCATCCGAAATTCTACTTTTCCGGCTGGAGCCAGGTTTTTATTTTGTGAAAAATAAAGAGGGGCACTTCGTCCTAGTATTGATTATCGGGGCCTCAATAAGGTCGAAAACAACTAGAGAGATAACTCAACACTCAACCTAATACCATTTAGATTATACACTGAGGTGCAAAGGGTTAAAGACATATATAACACAACACGTTAACTCTAGGATAACGAAAAAGAACCCAGTGGGCTGCACTCAAAGTAATTGTAACGACTATAATAGCCTGAGATACCAATTGTTCCACTAAGTGGCGTTAATTCACTCCTAACTAACGACACACTAGAGTGAGTAAAAGCTCACATAAACAAAAATAAAAAAGTTTTATTATTACAACCGTGACGACTTAAAATAAATACACAACAAACAAATACTAAAATCCCCTATAGGGTTATTAATGGTGAGACAAAACAAGTGTAGAATCAATTGTTGAGAGAACTCAAATAGTAGACTAAGTATCTCAGTATATCAATTGGGATTCTGAATACACTTGTAATAGAAATGCAGTGGGTGGTATGTAGTAAGGGATAGCCTATATGGGTGTAATTATCCTAGGTAGAATACCTAATAGGCACACAGCATAAAGCGGCACTCCAAACCTAGTGTAAAATACAACAAATGATGGTACTGAGTATAGTCTAGTTCACATATATACATTTCCATCCGGGTATATACAGTATAATCCCCAGTAGTGAATGTTGAAACTGCCTATACAATTGGCCAAACACCACCACATATAATCACAGCAGTTATTATGACCAGAGAGATCGCCCTTGATGCAAAAATAAGCATATGTGCTAAGGTCACCATAAATAGGATAACAGTATCACGGATAGTATCTAGACCGGATATGTCCAAATTACCCTCTTGGGCATAAGGACGCTAGGTCTGTAATGTGGTGGAACTAATCTTAACACCAGCTGTATCACAGTTTAGATACTATGTTACCAGCCCCAGGTATGCGCTGCATGTGTCTCACGAATCATCACACTCTAAGACGCCACCGTCATGACGTCATAATCCCTATGCACGTTTCGTATGTATCCCATACTTCATCAGGGGAAGGAGTTAAGATACAAGGTTGCAGTATGTTTAAGTACCCTCTCTCATGGGTGTGTCTTAATAATTGCACCAATCCCGATAACGTTCTGCGCCTGCGTGTAATTCTCTTTGTTTGGGACCTGGGACCTTCTTCATTATTAATGCGCATGCATGTATAACTTCCCATTCATTTGGAAGTTAGTTCAAGTTTTAAAAATATATTCTGTACTGTATGCCGTGTAGTTTTGTTTTTTTTGGTTATAGCCATGCCTTGCATAGCAAGTATGGATATTCTGAGATTCAAGTTTTACAAATGCAGTATATATTTTTGGGGGTTATCATCATGGGCTTGCATACTGTAGCAATTATGGATATTATGAGAATCAAACAGTACTGTTGCTTTTTAATTACACACTAGTCATGTATGTTCTTTCAGAGGTGGGTGGCATACTGTTGTACTAGTTTTTTTTATTTGGGGGTGTGGGAAGCAAAACATTATGATGACCTGTTGAGAATATGTCTTTGAACTACAGCTTGGAACTTCATACAGCTAGCACAGCTCGCATCTCCTCCCCCCCACCCCCCTCCCACCCCCCCCCCCCACACACACACACGGCTCAAGGATTTCAACCTCTTATCAACACCTCTGACAAACCATGCCACGCATGCGCGCCATAAGCCCTTCAAAGCTTCTTCTATTGTACTGTGCCAAGTCATCTTGGAGTTCACCGCTTATCAAC